>NC_140169.1:195631818-195819318 GCF_963971535.1 Notolepis coatsorum | reverse complement strand
AAGCATGTCTGGTATAATGGTCATGTCTATCATTGGTGGATAAAAGCATAGAATACAATTGAGTGGGTTTACCCAAGGTACAAATGTTCTTTAAAAACCTAATCAAACTGCATGCTAGTCTCTCCTCCACCCTCATCCATGACAGTCTAGCATGCATTCCCTCCACACTATTCCTTATAGAGCAGTGAAGAGTGAGTCGGGCAGCTCTATTTTGAGTGAGCTGGAGTTTACTAAGCTCTTGCTTTGACGCGCTAGACCAAATTGCTGGGCAGTAGTCAAGATGGGACAAGACTAAATATTGTACTACCATTTTAATTGTTGTATTTGTTAGGAGGTAGGCATTTATTCTTATTATGGAGATGTTTCTACTCATCCTGGTAACCATGTTATTAATCTGGGTAGACCAAAGTAGTGCCTTGTCAATAGTTACACCCAACAATTTGGCCTCCTTCACTTGTTCAATACCAGCGTCTTGTAATGAGAGACTCAGTCTATGCTCCGACCTTAAGGCATATTTAGAGCCGAGTATAAGACATTTTGTTTTTGCTACATTTTATTTTAGTCTGTTTTCAGTTATCCAATTCGAAATCATAAATATTTCACTCTGAAGTATCTTATTCACTTGTTCTGTGCTCTCAGTGGATGCATATATAGTTGTATCATCAGCATAAATCGCTGTACCTGTACTTTCCAATACATAAGGCATATCATTTACAAATATAGAGTAAAGGATGGGTCCAAGACAACTTCCTTGGGGAATACCACACTGGAGTGTTACCATATTTGACATGGAACCATTAAATATAACACATTGTTGTCTATTAGACAAGTAGCTTCTCATCCATTCCATGGCAGTGTCTTCAAACCCATATGTGTGTGTAATTTCAATAATAATAGGTCATGATCTATGATGTCGAAAGCCACACTGAAATCCAAGAGCACTGTACCCACAACTAACTTCCTATCGATCAGTTGTAGCCAGCTATCGGTAAGAGATGTTAAAGCAGTTCCTGTAGAGTATCCTACTTTGTATGCATGCTGGAAATCAGAATTAATGTTGTTTTCGTTGAAATACTTTTGAATCTGCTTGAACACAATTCCTTCCAATAACTTACCTATTACTGGTAAAATACTAATGGGCCTACTGTTTGAACCTGTAAATGGCTCTTTACAGTTATTTGCTAGTGGAGTTACTTTGGCTATTTTCCAAGGCTGAGGAAAGACCCTTGTTATGTACCATGTTAGTCCTGTGTCTTGGGCTGCAGCTGACTGCTGCTAATTAGCTGATTGCTGCTAATTGGACACCTGCCTGCAGGCTTAAAGGCACTTCCCCACCCACACATGCACGGTCACGGTTGCTAGAAGAGATTGTTGAAACAGTGTCTCTAGACCCTTCCACCTCTTTGATCTTTAGTTTGTGCTAGTTATCATATTTAGAATAGTCTTTTGGTTTAAACACAGACCATTAGTGTCTGTGTGCACTAATGTTGCTTCCCTTTGAGCCAGGGTCGTAACAACCCTCTCTTCAAAACATAAATTAAATATATGTGATAGTGGCTTAGCCACAAATTTTGCAGACATTTGTAGCAGTTTTCCATTCAGATTATCAACACCGCAAGGTGTATCTGGTTTAAGTGCTAGGAGGAGCTTTTCAATATCATTTGGACTTGTGCTCCTGAATTTAAATCGGCTGTTTTTTTTATTACAGAGTCTGACAGCTTACCACTCATTGGCAACATTTGATTTTGCCCATTTTATTTCTACCCATAGCTTCATTCAATGTTTTCCATAGTCTCTTACTATCCCCTTTACACTCCTCCAATCTTGTTTGATAATAATGTTTTTTCTGCTGCCTATTCATTTCGGTTATTTTGTTTCTCAATGAGCGGTAAACTTTCCAATCTTCTGGATTCTCTAATGCAATAGCTACTTCAAGTTCAAGTTCTCAAGTTCTTTAATAGTTGTCATACAGAAGTACAGAATACTTTCATACAAAATGCTTCTTACTGTTACGCTCCAGAGACTGTGCTAGACAAGATAGTATCAAATAACATAATAACATAATATAGCATGAATTTAGAAGAAGAAAATGAGGTCACAGTGTTCGGTATAGACATATGTACAATGTTCTGAGTTACCATATAATATACAATACACAATACTATGCAGTGTACTAATGTACAGTACTATCTAGTGCAAAGCAGAAATGGGATGAGGTACAATTTTAGGTACAATTTACAGTAAGGTGTACGAGTTGTAGTGCAATCCTTCATCCATAAATATAAAGTGTGGGGAGTGGGTGCTACAGTGTGTTTGTTTAAAGTGGGTGTGTGCTATAAGTGTGTGGAGTGGGTGCTACAGTGTGTTTGTTTAAAGTGGGTGTGTGCGTGTGGATGTGTGTGCTATGTGCGTTTGGTGGTTGTTGCTGTGTAGTGTTCATTCATTGTTCGTTTAGCAGCCTGATGGCCTGGGGATAGAAGCTTCTTCTGAGTCTTTCTGTGCTCGCCTTGAGACTCCGGTATCGCTTGCCTGACGGCAGCAGTTCAAAGAGGCAGTTGTTCGGGTGACTGGAGTCTTTAATGATTCTCTTAGCCTTGCCCTTGCAACGCTTGATGTAAATGTTCTGGAGGGTGGGGAGCCCCCCTCCAATTGTGCGTTCGGCTGAACGTGTCACTCTTTGTAGTCTGCTTCGGTCTTGTGCAGTGCTATTCCCAAACCAGGAGGTGATGTTGCCAGTCAGGATGCTCTCTATTGTACATGAGTAGAAGTTCTTAAGGATCTTCTGACTGACTTGGAACTTCCTTAGGCGCCTGAGGAAGTAGAGGCGTTGTCGTGCCTTCTTCACAACACTGTTAATGTGTGTGGTCCATGTCAAGTCCTCGGATATGTGGGCTCCGAGGTACTTGAAACTGTTCACTCTCTCAACCGGTGCCCCGTCGATGCTGAGGGGGCTGTAGTCCTTGACCCCCGACCTCCTGAAGTCCACAATCATCTCCTTTGTTTTGCTGACGTTCAGGGAGAGGCTGTTTTCCTGGCACCATCCCGCCAGGACCTTGACCTCTTCCAGGTAGGCCCTCTCGTCGTTGGCAGAGATCAGGCCCACCACCACTGTGTCGTCGGCAAATTTGACGATTGTATTGCTACTCCGCTGAGCCACACAGTCGTGTGTGTACAGGGAGTAGAGGAGGGGACTCAGAACACAGCCCTGGGGGGCCCCTATGTTGAGGGTGATGGATGAGGAGGTGCAGTTGCCTGCTCTCACCACCTGGGGTCTGCCCGTCAGGAAGTCCAAGACCCACTGGCAGAGGTCATAGTTCAAGCCCAGGTCCCTGAGCTTGGCTATGAGTTTGGAGGGGACTATGGTATTTTTTCAGTCTGTCTCTTTCTTTCATGCCGTCTTTCAGCTCAGGATCCAGCCAGGGTGTTTTGATTGCTCTGACGGAGAGCTTCTTTACAGGAGCGTGTTTGTCACAGACATCTGTAAATAATTCCATAAACTTCTCTAATGCAGCCTCTGTATGCCTTGTCTCTAGCACAGTATTCCAGAATATTTTTTTTTGAAGAAAGAGCAGAAGAAAGAAGAAGAGGAGAAGAGAGGAGGTGGGCGGGAGGTGAAGCAAGAGGAGGGGAGAGGGACGGACAGGAGAGATCAGGGGGGGGAGAGGAAATTCGAGAATTAGAGGAGGAGAGAGAGGAGGAGAGAGAGAGGAGGAGAGAGAGGAGGAGAGATAGGAGGAGAGAGGAACAGACAACATGATATTCCAGTGAGTTATATTCCTGTTAGTCGTCTTGTCCTGATATTGTAGACTACGGACCTCCTTCCCTTCAATCCAGAGACTTTGTGGAGTAAATGGCAACGCCATGTCAAATTCAATGTCCTTCTGTATGTATGTATGTATGTATGTATGTATGTATGTATGTATGTATGTATGTATGTATGTATGTATGTATGTATGTATGTATGTATGTATGTATGTATGTATGTATGTATGTATGTATGTGTGTGTGTGTGTGACGTGTGTGTGTGTGTGTGTGTGTGTGTGTGTGTGTGTGTGTGTGTGTGTGTGTGTGGTTGTGAATGACCTGAGGGCAACTACTCTTGAACTTGAACTTGAACTCGATGGAGAGGGACATATCTTCTACATTTATAAACAGCTGGTCTAGAGAGAGGGACATATCTTCTACATTTATAAACAGCTGGTCTAGAGAGAGGGACATATCTTCTACATTTATAAACAGCTGGTCTAGGGAGAGGGACATATCTTCTGCATTTATAAACAGCTGGTCTAGGGAGAGGGACATATCTTCTGCATTTATAAACAGCTGGTCTAGGGAGAGGGACATATCTTCTACATTTATAAACAGCTGGTCTAGAGAGAGGGACATATCTTCTGCATTTATAAACAGCTGGTCTAGGGAGAGGGACATATCTTCTACATTTATAAACAGCTGGTCTAGAGAGAGGGACATATCTTCTGCATTTATAAACAGCTGGTCTAGAGAGAGGGACATATCTTCTACATTTATAAACAGCTGGTCTAGAGAGAGGGACATATCTTCTGCATTTATAAACAGCTGGTCTAGAGAGAAGGACATATCTTCTGCATTTATAAACAGCTGGTCTAGGGAGTGTGAGGATTGGCCCATTCCCGCCACACGCTTCAAGGTACTGTGAGGAGGATTGGCTCAGTGCCACCACACGCTTCTATGTCAAGTACCAATTGCCGTCACGCACCTGTCGGTTGTTTGTAATCAGCGCCCAGAGCCCTTCATATACTCGGGTCTTTCTGTCAATCGTTGTCGGGTCGTTTTGGATTTCCACTGCTACTGCCTGTTCTCCCCGTTGTTGTGCCTCGTCTGTTTTTCTTCAGGACGTCTATGGAAGTTGCCGCTGTTGTGTATCTCTATCATCCGTTGGAGCTGTGCCTCGTTGCCCGATTTGCGCATTTGCGCTTTGGTGAGTTTTTGGAACGAACCTTTTGGATTCTCTGTTTTCTGTGTGTTTGGATAACACTGAAGATTTGCCGTTTTTGTTTTGTACTGGACTCAGCTAAACTTGTGTGTTGGTAACACTGAAGATTAAGTCACGTGGGATTGTACTGGGCTCAGCTAAACTTGTGTGTTGGTAACACTGAAGATTAAGTCACGTGTGTTTATACTGGACTCAGCTAAGGAGGACGGGACTGCCTCTGTATTCCGTTGGCTTGTTTATTGACCACTCTCTCTCTCTCTCCGTTCCTCCCCGAGTTGGATCCTGGAGTAGCTGCAGAGCTGCAGAGGCAGTGGCGCTACGCCGCTTCTCCATTCTCAATACCGGGACGATCTGCAGAGAACTCTGCCAAGAACATTCTCCCCTTTGTTGTTCTTATTGATATTTCGCTCATTCCTGTTTCAGAAATAAATACGCCCTAGTCTTTGGCTAACTCTGAACTACCTGTCTGTGCCGTGCTGTTGGGGTCGGTTTCAAACCATAACATTACGACCCGACCATGGCGACCCCAGCCGACACAGACAGGGTCAAGGCAGCGTTGGCGGTCCAGATCGAATTGACCAACGACCACAGCCTACAGTTAGGTGCGGCTGCGGCTGCTGTGCAGGACCTCCGGGCTCAGGTCCAGCCTATTCAGGAGTCCCTTAGCTCTCTGGCTACCCTGCAGACAGCCCAGGGTAATCAGCAGGCTGATATTCTGCACCAACTACAGATGTTGAGTGAAGCATTTAACGCCCTGCTTGTAACCCCACCTACTCCAGGAATCTCGGCCAGAGCACCACCCGCAGCCGTGTCGGACCCCGCGCCTCCCGACCTCGCACCTCGGGAGCCCCGTCTCTCCGAACCACGTTGGTTTGACGGTAACTTCGAGGATTGTGCCACATTCATCATGCAATGTGAGTTGGTTTTCCTCCATCAACCCAGCCGATTTACTTCAGAGGGAGCCCGAGTGGCTTACATGACTAACCTGCTCTCAGGCCGAGCAGCACAGTGGGTTACTGCCTCCTGGTCAATGAGGGCTGATTTTTGTTTTTCCTACCCAGACTTCGTGGCAGAGCTCCGCAGGGTTTTCCACCACCCAGCTCGTGGCCAGGACCCAGGAGCTCGGTTGGGCACCTTCCGGCAGGGCAGTGGCAGTGTCACAGACTACGCGCTGGAGTTCAGACTGGCCGCAACGGAGAGCGGTTTGAACGATCAAGCGCTTCGTCTCACCTTCCTGAGGGGGCTCAATGACGCAGTAAGGGACCAGCTCGCGACCCGTGAGGAGCCCGATTCCCTCGAGGGCCTATTTGACCTCGCAATTCGCATTGACGGACGCCTCCAGGAGAGAAGGCGCGAGAGAGCCCGACTGGGACCCCCAGACGTTCCCCAGACCCCCCGCACTCGTGACGGTACTGCGGTCCGTCCTGCTCCCTCCGCAACTGGTGGCCCCTTCCCCTCCCGTTCGGTGCCCGACGAGGAACCCATGCAGCTGGGACGCACACACCTTAGCCAGGCTGAACGGGAGGCCAGGTTCAGGTCCGGCCTTTGCCTCTACTGCAGCCGGGATGGACACCGTATCTCCAATTGCCCCACCCGGCCAAAAGACCAGGCTCGCCGGGACCCCGGGAGATCCTGGGGAGCCGTTTTTCTTGTTCCCACACCCGTGCACCACCTAACCGTCTGACGAGCGTCACCCTAGCCTGGGCGGACCAACGGGCGACGGTGGAGGCACTCATTGACTCGGGTGCTGATGAGAGTTTCCTGGATTTCGAGTTTGCCACCCAGGCCAACATTCCACTTGAGGACCTCGAGAGACCCTTGGAGGTGTTCGCGTTGGACCAGCACCGCCTGGCTGACATCACTCAACGCACCTGTCCAGTCCTTCTCACCATTGCTGGTAACCACGTTGAGAGACTCCAGTTTTTTATCACCAGATCCCCTCTTGTCCCTGTAGTCCTGGGTCGGCCCTGGCTCGCGCTGCATGAGCCCCACATCACCTGGTCCTCCGGTACCATCAGGGGGTGGAGCTCCTCCTGTCATGCCCAGTGTCTTCAGGCGGCGTCCAGTCCCTCGCCCCGGAGTTCCCTTTGTGAGCCGCCCCCGGACCTCTCGACTATTCCCCCCAAATACCACGACCTCGAGGAGGTTTTCAGTAAGTCCCGGGCTCAGGCCCTTCCGCCTCACCGGCCTTACGACTGTGCCATCGACCTCCGCTCTGGGGCTCCCCTTCCCGGCAGCCGCCTCTACAGTCTGACCGTCCCTGAGAAGGCAGCGATGGATAAGTACATCTCTGAGTCCTTGGCAGCAGGCCTCATTCGGCCTTCCTCCTCCCCGGTGGCGGCCGGTTTCTTTTTTGTTGGGAAGAAGGATGGAGACCTTCGACCCTGCATCGACTATCGCCAACTCAACGAGATCACCATTAAGAACAAGTACCCTCTTCCTCTCATGAACTCCACCTTCGAGCCCCTCACCCAGGCTACCGTCTTCACCAAGCTGGACCTCCGGAGTGCCTACCATCTGGTCCGTATCCGAGAAGGCGATGAATGGAAGACCGCCTTCAAGACTCCCAGGGGCCACTACGAGTACCTGGTGATGCCGTTCGGCCTCACCAACGCTCCGGCGGTATTCCAGGCGCTCATGAACGACGTCCTCCGTGACATGCTGGAGGAGTTTGTGGTGGTATACCTGGACGACATCCTCATCTTCTCCAAGACCCTCGAGGAACACGTCCAGCATGTCCGCCGTGTGCTGGAGCGCCTCCTCCACAATCGGCTCTTCGTCAAGGCAGAGAAGTGCCGATTTCACTCCGACTCCGTCGATTACCTGGGCTTCATCGTGGAGAGCGGCTTGACCCGAGCTGACCCGAGCAAGATCCGGGCCGTGGAGGAGTGGCCGGAACCCACCTCTCGGAAGGAGCTACAGAGCTTCCTCGGATTCGCAAACTTCTACCGAAGATTCATCCGGAACTACAGCCAGGTGGCGGAACCACTTACCAGGCTAACCTCTCCCTCCCTGCCGTTCGACTGGTCCCCAGCGGCTTGCGCTGCGTTCCGTTCCCTCAAGAAGAGGTTCACCACCGCCCCGGTCTTGCTCCACCCAGACCCCAAGAGACAGTTCATTGTGGAGGTGGACGCCTCGGATACTGGACTAGGGGCTATCTTGTCCCAGCGGTCGGCAACAGACCAGAAGGTACATCCGTGCGCCTTCTACTCACGTCGTTTCCTCCCTGCCGAGAGGAACTATGACATCGGCAATCGGGAGCTGCTGGCGGTAGTGGCTGCATTGGAGGAGTGGCGTCATTGGCTAGAGGGGGCCGAGGAACCATTCACCATTTGGACGGACCACAAGAACTTGACGTACATCCGTGCTTCCAAGCGCCTCAACGGCCTGCAGGCAAGGTGGGCCAGCTTCCTCAGTCGGTTCGACTTCTCGCTGACCTTTCGCCCTGGGTCCCGCAACACGAAGGCCGACTCCCTGTCCCGGTTACACTCCAAGGGGGCTCCAACCACTGAGGATCCGACTCCCATCCTCCCAGAGGCCAGGGTGGTGGGAGTGGTCACCTTGGGCATCGAGGGGTTGGTAAGGCGTGCCCTACGCTTCCATCCCGCTCCCGGCAATGTACCCGTTCGTCGCCTCTTCGTCCCCGACTCAGTCCGGTCCCGGGTCCTCCAGTGGGGCCATACCAGCCGGTTCGCCTGCCACCCGGACGTTCATCGCACGTTCTCCTTCCTGGCTCGTCGATTCTGGTGGCCCACCATGAGGAACGACGTCAAGGAGTTTGTTCTGGCCTGCGCGGTCTGTGCCCGCAGCAAGGCCTCCCACCAGGCACCCTCCGGGCTATTGCAGCCGCTTCCCATTCCGAGCCGCCCTTGGTCCCATGTGGCGTTGGACTTCGTCACGGGTCTTCCTTCGTCCCAGGGGAACACGTGCCTACTGACCGTAGTGGATCGGTTCAGCAAGGGGGTTCACCTCGTGTCCCTTCCCAAGCTTCCCTCGGCTGCCGAGACAGCGGATCTCCTGACAAGCCACGTGTTCCGCCTCCATGGTTTTCCCCAGGACGTCGTCTCGGACCGGGGCCCCCAGTTCACTTCCCAGGTATGGCGGGCCTTTTGCAAGGGATTGGGGGCAACAGTCAGTCTTTCCTCTGGTTATCATCCCCAGACTAACGGACAAACAGAGAGGATGAACCAGAGCGTGGAGTCTGCTCTCCGTTGTGTGGCTGCCGAGAGACACGCTTCCTGGAGCCCGTTCCTCCCCTGGGTCGAGTACGCCATCAACTCCCTGGTCAGTTCCGCCACCGGCCTCTCGCCTTTTGAGGTATCCCTGGGCTACCAACCCCCTCTTTTCCCTGCACAGGAGTCGGAGGTGGCAGTTCCCTCCGTGCAGGACCATCTCGACCGGTGCCGACAGGTCTGGGAGATCACCAGGACTGCACTGCTCCGGTCATCGGAGCGCGCCAGTCGTGGGGCTGACCGGCGCCGGATCCCTGCGCCGATGTACCACCCTGGGCAGAGGGTGTGGCTGTCCGCCAAGGACCTTCCGCTTCGATTCTCGGCCAAGAAGCTTAACCCCCGGTTCGTCGGTCCTTTTGAGGTTCTGAAGGTGCTCAGTCCCGCGGCGGGGAGTCTTAAGCTTCCTGCATCCATGCGCATTCACCCCGTTTTCCATGTGTCCCGGGTTAAGCCTGTCTCCCTCAGTACCCTGATGCCTCCTGCTCCGGACCCGCCTCCTCCCGAGATGGTGGACGGACACCCCCAGTGGCAGGTCCGTCGGCTTATGGACGTCCGACGGCGGGGACGGGGGTTCCAGTACCTGGTGGACTGGGAGGGATACGGACCGGAGGAACGGAGCTGGGTCTCCCGCCAGCTCATCATGGACCCCGACCTGATCACCGACTTCCATCGTTCCCATCCGGACAGGCCGTGCCGGGCTGGTCACCGGGTGGCTCCCGTGGAGGGGGGGGGTACTGTGAGGATTGGCCCATTCCCGCCACACTCTTCAAGGTACTGTGAGGAGGATTGGCTCAGTGCCACCACACGCTTCTAGGTCAAGTACCAATTGCCGTCACGCACCTGTCGGTTGTTTGTAATCAGCGCCCAGAGCCCTTCATATACTCGGGTCTTTCTGTCAATCGTTGTCGGGTCGTTTTGGATTTCCACTGCTACTGCCTGTTCTCCCCGTTGTTGTGCCTTGTCTGTTTTTCTTCAGGACGTCTATGGAAGTTGCCGCTGTTGTGTATCTCTATCATCCGTTGGAGCTGTGCCTCGTTGCCCGCTTTGCGCATTTGTGCTTTGGTGAGTTTTTGGAACGAACCTTTTGGATTCTCTCTTTTCTGTGTGTTTGGATAACACTGAAGATTTGCCGTTTTTGTTTTGTACTGGACTCAGCTAAACTTGTGTGTTGGTAACACTGAAGATTAAGTCACGTGGGATTGTACTGGGCTCAGCTAAACTTGTGTGTTGGTAACACTGAAGATTAAGTCACGTGTGTTTATACTGGACCACTTTATTGACCACTCTCTCTCTCTCTCCGTTCCTCCCCGAGTTGGATCCTGGAGTAGCTGCAGAGCCGCAGAGGCAGTGGCGCTACGCCGCTTCTCCATTCTCAATACCGGGACGATCTGCAGAGCCGCAGACAACTCTGCCAAGAACATTTTCCCCTTTGTTGTTCTTATTGATATTTCTGTTTCAGAAATAAATACGCCCTAGTCTTTGGCTAACTCTGAACTACCTGTCTGTGCCGTGCTGTTGGGGTCGGTTTCAAACCATAACAGGGAGAGGGACATATCTTCTGCATTTATAAACAGCTGGTCTAGGGAGAGGGACATATCTTCTGCATTTATAAACAGCTGGTCTAGAGAGAGGGACATATCTTCTGCATTTATAAACAGCTGGTCTAGAGAGAGGGACATATCTTCTGCATTTATAAACAGCTGGTCTAGAGAGAGGGACATATCTTCTACATTTATAAACAGCTGGTCTAGAGAGAGGGACATCTTCTACATTTATAAACAGCTGGTCTAGAGAGAGGGCCAAATCTTCTACATTTATAAACAGCTGGTCTAGGGAGAGGGACATATCTTCTACATTTATAAAGAGCTGGTCTAGAGAGAGGGACATATCGTCCACATTTATAAACAGCTGTTCTTCCTGTCAGAGGATTCAGGAGCGCTGTTCTTCCTGTCAGATGATTCAGGAGTGCTGTTCTTCTGGTCAGAGGATTCAGGAGTGCTGTTCTTCCTGTCAGAGGATTCAGGAGCGCTGTTCTTCTGGTCAGAGGATTCAGGAGTGCTGTTCTTCCTGTCAGAGGATTCACAAGTGCTGTTCTTCTGGTCAGAGGATTCAGGAGTGCTGTTCTTCCTGTCAGAGGATTCAGGAGCGCTGTTCTTCCTGTCAGATGATTCAGGAGTGCTGTTCTTCTGGTCAGAGGATTCAGGAGTGCTGTTCTTCCTGTCAGAGGATTCAGGAGCGCTGTTCTTCTGGTCAGAGGATTCAGGAGCGCTGTTCTTCTGGTCAGAGGATTCAGGAGTGCTGTTCTTCCTGTCAGAGGATTCAGGAGCGCTGTTCTTCTGGTCAGAGGATTCAGGAGTGCTGTTCTTCTGGTCAGAGGATTCAGGAGTGCTGTTCTTCCTGTCAGAGGATTCAGGAGCGCTGTTCTTCTGGTCAGAGGATTCAGGAGTGCTGTTCTTCTGGTCAGAGGATTCAGGAGTGCTGTTCTTCTGGTCAGTTGATTCAGGAGTGCTGTTCTTCCGGTCAGATAATTCAGGAGCGCTGTTCTTCTGGTCAGATGATTCAGGAGCGCTGTTCTTCTGGTCAGATGATTCAGGAGGGCTGTTCTTCCTCTCAGAGGATTCAGGAGCGCTGTTCTTCCTGTCAGAGGATTCAGGAGCGCTGTTCTTCTGGTCAGAGGATTCAGGAGTGCTGTTCTTCCTGTCAGAGGATTCAGGAGTGCTGTTCTTCTGGTCAGATGATTCAGGAGCACTGTTCTTCTGGTCAGTTGATTCAGGAGCGCTGTTCTTCTGGTCAGAGGATTCAGGAGCGCTGTTCTTCTGGTCAGAGGATTCAGGAGCGCTGTTCTTCTGTTCAGAGGATTCAGGAGCGCTGTTCTTCTGTTCAGAGGATTCAGGAGCGGTGTTCTTCTGGTCAGAGGATTCAGGAGCGCTGTTCTTCCTGTCAGATGATTCAGGAGCGCTGTTCTTCCTGTCAGATGATTCAGGAGCGCTGTTCTTCTGGTCAGAGGATTCAGGAGCGCTGTTCTTCCTGTCAGAGGATTCAGGAGCGCTGTTCTTCTGGTCAGAGGATTCAGGAGCGCTGTTCTTCTGGTCAGAGGATTCAGGAGCGCTGTTCTTCCTGTCAGAAGATTCAGGAGCGCTGTTCTTCTGGTCAGAGGATTCAGGAGCGCTGTTCCTCTGGTCAGAGGATTCAGGAGCGCTGTTCTTCCTGTCAGAGGATTCAGGAACGCTGTTCTTCCTGTCAGATGATTCAGGAGCGCTGTTCTTCCAGTCAGAGTATTCAGGAGCGCTGTTCTTCTGGTCAGATGATTCAGGAGCGCTGTTCTTCTGGTCAGAGGATTCAGGAGCGCTGTTCTTCCTGTCAGAGGATTCAGGAGCACTGTTCTTCCTGTCAGAGGATTCAGGAGCGCTGTTCTTCTGGTCAGAGGATTCAGGAGCGCTGTTCTTCTGGTCAGAGGATTCAGGAGCGCTGTTCTTCTGGTCAGATGATTCAGGAGCGCTGTTCTTCCTGTCAGATGATTCAGGAGCACTGTTCTTCCTGTCAGATGATTCAGGAGCGCTGTTCTTCCTGTCAGAGGATTCAGGAGCGCTTTTCTTCCTGTCAGAGGATTCAGGAGCGCTGTTCTTCTGGTCAGAGGATTCAGGAGCGCTGTTCTTCCTGTCAGAGGATTCAGGAGCGCTGTTCTTCCTGTCAGAGGATTCAGGAGCGCTGTTCTTGATGTCAGATGATTCAGGAGCGCTGTTCTTCTGGTCAGAGGATTCAGGAGCGCTGTTCTTCTGGTCAGATGATTCAGGAGCGCTGTTCTTCTGGTCAGAGGATTCAGGAGCGCTGTTCTTCCTGTCAGAGGATTCAGGAGTGCTGTTCTTCTGGTCAGATGATTCAGGAGCGCTGTTCTTCCTGTCAGAGGATTCAGGAGCGCTGTTCTTCTGGTCAGATGATTCAGGAGTGCTGTTCTTCCGGTCAGATGATTCAGGAGCGCTGTTCTTCCTGTCAGAGGATTCTGGAGCGCTGTTCTTCTGGTCAGAGGATTCAGGAGCGCTGTTCTTCCTGTCAGAGAATTCAGGAGCGCTGTTCTTCCTGTCAGAGGATTCAGGAGCGCTGTTCTTCCTGTCAGATGATTCAGGAGCGCTGTTCTTCTGGTCAGATGATTCAGGAGCGCTGTTCTTCTGGTCAGAGGATTCAGGAGTGCTGTTCTTCCTGTCAGATGATTCAGGAGCACTGTTCTTCTGGTCAGATGAGTCAGGAGCGCTGTTCTTCCTGTCAGAGGATTCAGGAGCACTGTTCTTCTGGTCAGAGGATTCAGGAGTGCTGTTCTTCCTGTCAGCGGATTCAGGAGCGCTGTTCTTCCTGTTAGAGGATTCAGGAGCGCTGTTCTTCCTGTCAGAGGATTCAGGAGTGCTGTTCTTCCTGTCAGAGGATTCAGGTGCGCTGTTCTTCTGGTCAGAGGATTCAGGAGCGCTGTTCTTCCGGTCAGATGATTCAGGAGCGCTGTTCTTCTGGTCAGAGGATTCAGGAGTGCTGTTCTTCCTGTCAGAGGATTCAGGAGCGTTGTTCTTCCTGTCAGAGGATTCAGGAGTGCTGTTCTTCTGGTCAGAGGATTCAGGAGCGCTGTTCTTCTGGTCAGAGGATCCAGGAGCGCTGTTCTTCCGGTCAGATGATTCAGGAATGCTGTTCTTCCTGTCAGATGATTCAGGAGCACTGTTCTTCCTGTCAGATGATTCAGGAGCGCTGTTCTTCCTGTCAGAGGATTCAGGAGCACTGTTCTTCCTGTCAGAGGATTCAGGAGCGCTGTTCTTCCTGTCAGAGGATTCAGGAGCACTGTTCTTCTGGTCAGAGGATTCAGGAGCGCTGTTCTTCCTGTCAGAGGATTCAGGAGCGCTGTTCTTCCTGTCAGAGGATTCAGGAGCGCTGTTCTTGATGTCAGATAATTCAGGAGCGCTGTTCTTCTGGTCAGAGGATTCAGGAGCGCTGTTCTTCTGGTCAGATGATTCAGGAATGCTGTTCTTCCTGTCAGAGGATTCAGGAGCGCTGTTCTTGATGTCAGATGATTCAGGAGCGCTGTTCTTCTGGTCAGAGGATTCAGGAACGCTGTTCTTCTGGTCAGATGATTCAGGAGCGCTGTTCTTCTGGTCAGAGGATTCAGGAGCGCTGTTCTTCCTGTCAGAGGATTCAGGAGCGCTGTTCTTCTGGTCAGATGATTCAGGAGCGCTGTTCTTCTGGTCAGATGATTCAGGAGCGCTGTTCTTCCTGTCAGAGGATTCAGGAGCGCTGTTCTTCTGGTCAGAGGATTCAGGAGCGCTGTTCTTCCTGTCAGCGGATTCAGGAGCGCTGTTCTTCCTGTTATAGGATTCAGGAGCGCTGTTCTTCCTGTCAGAGGATTCAGGAGCGCTGTTCTTCCTGTCAGATGATTCAGGAGCGCTGTTCTTCTGGTCAGATGATTCAGGAGCGCTGTTCTTCTGGTCAGAGGATTCAGGAGTGCTGTTCTTCCTGTCAGATGATTCAGGAGCACTGTTCTTCTGGTCAGATGAGTCAGGAGCGCTGTTCTTCCTGTCAGAGGATTCAGGAGCACTGTTCTTCTGGTCAGAGGATTCAGGAGTGCTGTTCTTCCTGTCAGCGGATTCAGGAGCGCTGTTCTTCCTGTTAGAGGATTCAGGAGCGCTGTTCTTCCTGTCAGAGGATTCAGGAGTGCTGTTCTTCCTGTCAGAGGATTCAGGTGCGCTGTTCTTCTGGTCAGAGGATTCAGGAGCGCTGTTCTTCCGGTCAGATGATTCAGGAGCGCTGTTCTTCTGGTCAGAGGATTCAGGAGTGCTGTTCTTCCTGTCAGAGGATTCAGGAGCGTTGTTCTTCCTGTCAGAGGATTCAGGAGTGCTGTTCTTCTGGTCAGAGGATTCAGGAGCGCTGTTCTTCTGGTCAGAGGATCCAGGAGCGCTGTTCTTCCGGTCAGATGATTCAGGAATGCTGTTCTTCCTGTCAGATGATTCAGGAGCACTGTTCTTCCTGTCAGATGATTCAGGAGCGCTGTTCTTCCTGTCAGAGGATTCAGGAGCACTGTTCTTCCTGTCAGAGGATTCAGGAGCGCTGTTCTTCCTGTCAGAGGATTCAGGAGCACTGTTCTTCTGGTCAGAGGATTCAGGAGCGCTGTTCTTCCTGTCAGAGGATTCAGGAGCGCTGTTCTTCCTGTCAGAGGATTCAGGAGCGCTGTTCTTGATGTCAGATAATTCAGGAGCGCTGTTCTTCTGGTCAGAGGATTCAGGAGCGCTGTTCTTCTGGTCAGATGATTCAGGAATGCTGTTCTTCCTGTCAGAGGATTCAGGAGCGCTGTTCTTGATGTCAGATGATTCAGGAGCGCTGTTCTTCTGGTCAGAGGATTCAGGAACGCTGTTCTTCTGGTCAGATGATTCAGGAGCGCTGTTCTTCTGGTCAGAGGATTCAGGAGCGCTGTTCTTCCTGTCAGAGGATTCAGGAGCGCTGTTCTTCTGGTCAGATGATTCAGGAGCGCTGTTCTTCTGGTCAGATGATTCAGGAGCGCTGTTCTTCCTGTCAGAGGATTCAGGAGCGCTGTTCTTCTGGTCAGAGGATTCAGGAGCGCTGTTCTTCCTGTCAGCGGATTCAGGAGCGCTGTTCTTCCTGTTATAGGATTCAGGAGCGCTGTTCTTCCTGTCAGAGGATTCAGGAGCGCTGTTCTTCCTGTCAGAGGATTCAGGAGCGCTGTTCTTCTGGTCAGAGGATTCAGGAGCGCTGTTCTTCTGGTCAGAGGATTCAGGAGTGCTGTTCTTCTGGTCAGAGGATTCAGGAGCGCTGTTCTTCCTGTCAGGGGATTCAGGAGCGCTGTTCTTCCTGTCAGAGGATTCAGGAGTGCTGTTCTTCTGGTCAGAGGATTCAGGAGTGCTGTTCTTCTGGTCAGAGGATTCAGGAGCGCTGTTCTTCCTGTCAGAGGATTCAGGAGCGCTGTTCTTCCTGTCAGAGGATTCAGGAGCGCTGTTCTTCTGGTCAGAGGATTCAGGAGCGCTGTTCTTCCTGTCAGAGGATTCAGGAGCGCTGTTCTTCCGGTCAGATGATTCAGGAGCGCTGTTCTTCCTGTCAGATGATTCAGGAGCGCTGTTCTTCCGGTCAGATGATTCAGGAGCGCTGTTCTTCCTGTCAGAGGATTCAGGAGCGCTGTTCTTCTGGTCAGATGATTCAGGAGCGCTGTTCTTCCTGTCAGAGGATTCAGGAGTGCTGTACTTCTGGTCAGAGGATTTAGGAGCGCTGTTCTTCCTGTCAGAGGATTCAGGAGCGCTGTTCTTCCTGTCAGAGGATTCAGGAGCGCTGTTCTTCCTGTCAGAGTATTCAGGAGCGCTGTTCTTCCTGTCAGAGTATTCAGGAGTGCTGTTCTTCCTGTCAGAGGATTCAGGAGCGCTGTTCTTCTGGTCAGATGATTCAGGAGTGCTGTTCTTCTGGTCAGAGGATTCAGGAGGGCTGTTCTTCTGGTCAGATGATTCAGGAGCGCTGTTCTTCCTGTCAGAGGATTCAGGAGCGTTGTTCTTCCTGTCAGATGATTCAGGAGTGCTGTTCTTCCTGTCAGAGGATTCAGGAGCGCTGTTCTTCCTGTCAGAGGATTCAGGACCGCTGTTCTTCCAGTCAGAGGATTCAGGAGCGCTGTTCTTCCAGTCAGAGTATTCAGGAGCGCTGTTCTTCTGGTCAGATGATTCAGGAGCGCTGTTCTTCTGGTCAGAGGATTCAGGAGCGCTGTTCTTTTTGTCAGATGATTCAGGAGCGCTGTTCTTTTGGTCAGAGGATTCAGGAGCGCTGTTCTTCTGGTCAGATGATTCAGCAGCGCTGTTCTTCCGGTCAGATGATTCAGGAGCTCTGTTATTCCTGTCAGAGGATTCAGGAGCGCTGTTCTTCCTGTCAGAGGATTCAGGAGCGCTGTTCTTCCAGTCAGATGATTCAGGAGCGCTGTTCTTTTGGTCAGATGATTCAGGAGCGCTGTTCTTTTGGTCAGAGGATTCAGGAGCGCTGTTCTTCTGGTCAGATGATTCAGGAGCGCTGTTCTTCCGGTCAGATGATTCAGGAGCGCTGTTCTTCCTGTCAGAGGATTCAGGAGCGCTGTTCTTCTGGTCAGAGGATTCAGGAGCGCTGTTCTTCATGTCAGAGGATTCAGGAGTGCTGTTCTTCCTGTCAGAGGATTCAGGAGTGCTGTTCTTCTTGTCAGAGGATTCAGGAGCGCTGTTCTTCTGGTCAGAGGATTCAGGAGTGCTGTTCTTCTGGTCAGAGGATTCAGGAGTGCTGTTCTTCTGGTCAGAGGATTCAGGAGTGCTGTTCTTCCTGTCAGAGGATTCAGGATCGCTGGTCTTCCTGTCAGAGGATTCAGGAGTGCTGTTCTTCTGGTCAGAGGATCCAGGAGTGCTGTTCTTTTGGTCAGAGGATTCAGGAGCGCTGTTCTTCCTGTCAGATGATTCAGGAGCGCTGTTCTTCTGGTCAGAGGGTTCAGGAGCGCTGGTCTTCTGGTCAGAGGATTCAGGAGCGCTGTTCTTCCTGTCAGAGGATTCAGGAGCGCTGTTCTTCCTGTCAGAGGATTCAGGAGCGCTGTTCTTCCAGTCAGATGATTCAGGAGCGCTGTTCTTTTGGTCAGATGATTCAGGAGCGCTGTTCTTTTGGTCAGAGGATTCAGGAGCGCTGTTCTTCTGGTCAGATGATTCAGGAGCGCTGTTCTTCCGGTCAGATGATTCAGGAGCGCTGTTCTTCCTGTCAGAGGATTCAGGAGCGCTGTTCTTCTGGTCAGAGGATTCAGGAGCACTGTTCTTCCTGTCAGAGGATTCAGGAGTGCTGTTCTTCCCGTCAGAGGATTCAGGAGTGCTGTTCTTCTGATCAGAGGATTCAGGAGTGCTGTTCTTCTGGTCAGAGGATTCAGGAGCGCTGTTCTTCTGGTCAGAGGATTCAGGAGTGCTGTTCTTCTGGTCAGAGGATTCAGGAGCGCTGTTCTTCCTGTCAGATGATTCAGGAGTGCTGTTCTTCTGGTCAGAGGATTCAGGAGCGCTGTTCTTCTGGTCAGAGGATTCAGGAGCGCTGTTCTTCTGGTCAGAGGATTCAGGAGTGCTGTTCTTCTGGTCAGAGGATTCAGGAGCGCTGTTCTTCCTGTCAGATGATTCAGGAGTGCTGTTCTTCTGGTCAGAGGATTCAGGAGCGCTGTTCTTCTGGTCAGAGGATTCAGGAGCGCTGTTCTTCTGGTCAGAGGATTCAGGAGTGCTGTTCTTCCTGTCAGAGGATTGAGGAGCGCTGTTCTTCCTGTCAGAGGATTCAGGAGTGCTGTTCTTCTGGTCAGAGGATTCAGGAGTGCTGTTCTTCTGGTCAGAGGATTCAGGAGCGCTGTTCTTCCTGTCAGATGATTCAGGAGCGCTGTTCTTCTGGTCAGAGGATTCAGGAGCGCTGTTCTTCTGGTCAGAGGATTCAGGAGCGCTGTTCTTCCTGTCAGAGGATTCAGGAGCGCTGTTCTTCCGGTCAGATGATTCAAGAGCGCTGTTCTTCCTGTCAGATGATTCAGGAGCGCTGTTCTTCTGGTCAGATGATTCAGGAGCGCTGTTCTTCCTGTCAGAGGATTCAGGAGCGCTGTTCTTCTGGTCAGATGATTCAGGAGCGCTGTTCTTCCTGTCAGAGGATTCAGGAGTGCTGTACTTCTGGTCAGAGGATTCAGGAGCGCTGTTCTTCCTGTCAGAGGATTCAGGAGCGCTGTTCTTCCTGTCAGAGGATTCAGGAGCGCTGTTCTTCCTGTCAGATGATTCAGGAGTGCTGTTCTTCTGGTCAGTTGATTCAGGAGCGCTGTTCTTCCTGTCAGAGGATTCAGGAGTGCTGTTCTTCCTGTCAGAGGATTCAGGAGCACTGTTCTTCTGGTCAGAGAATTCAGGAGCGCTGTTCTTCTGGTCAGAGGATTCAGGAGCGCTGTTCTTCTGGTCAGATGATTCAGGAGCGCTGTTCTTCTGGTCAGAGGATTCAGGAGCGCTGTTCTTCCTGTCAGAGGATTCAGGAGCGCTGTTCTTCCGGTCAGATGATTCAAGAGCGCTGTTCTTCCTGTCAGAGGATTCAGGAGCGCTGTTCTTCTGGTCAGAGTATTCAGGAGCGCTGTTCTTCTGGTCAGATGATTCAGGAGCGCTGTTCTTCCTGTCAGAGGATTCAGGAGCGCTGTTCTTCTGGTCAGATGATTCAGGAGCGCTGTTCTTCTGGTCAGAGGATTCAGGAGCACTGTTCTTCCGGTCAGATGATTCAGGAGCACTGTTCTTTTGGTCAGAGGATTCAGGAGCGCTGTTCTTATGGTCAGAGGATTCAGGAGCGCTGTTCTTCCGGTCAGATGATTCAGGACCGCTGTTCTTCCTGTCAGATGATTCAGGAGCGCTGTTCTTCCCGTCAGATGATTCAGGAGCGCTGTTCTTCTGGTCAGAGGATTCAGGAGCTCTGTTCTTCCTGTCAGAGGATTCAGGAGCGCTGTTCTTCCTGTCAGATGATTCAGGAGCGCTGTTCTTCTGGTCAGTTGATTCAGGAGTGCTGTTCTTTTGGTCAGAGGATTCAGGAGCGCTGTTCTTCCTGTCAGATGATTCAGGAGCGCTGTTCTTCCTGTCAGATGATTCAGGAGCGCTGTTCTTCTGGTCAGAGGATTCAGGAGCGCTGTTCTTCCTGTCAGATGATTCAGGAGCGCTGTTCTTCTGGTCAGTTGATTCAGGAGTGCTGTTCTTTTGGTCAGAGGATTCAGGAGCGCTGTTCTTCCTGTCAGATGATTCAGGAGCGCTGGTCTTCTGGTCAGAGAATTCAGGAGCGCTGTTCTTCCTGTCAGACGATTCAGGAGCGCTGTTCTTCCTGTCAGAGGATTCAGGAGCGCTGTTCTTCCAGTCAGATGATTCAGGAGCGCTTTTCTTTTGGTCAGATGATTCAGGAGCGCTGTTCTTTTGGTCAGAGGATTCAGGAGCGCTGTTCTTCTGGTCAGATGATTCAGGAGCGCTGTTCTTCCGGTCAGATGATTCAGGAGCGCTGTTCTTCCTGTCAGAGGATTCAGGAGCGCTGTTCTTCTGGTCAGAGGATTCAGGAGCGCTGTTCTTCCTGTCAGAGGATTCAGGAGTGCTGTTCTTCCTGTCAGAGGATTCAGGAGTGCTGTTCTTCTGGTCAGAGGATTCAGGAGTGCTGTTCTTCTGGTCAGAGGATTCAGGAGCGCTGTTCTTCTGGTCAGAGGATTCAGGAGTGCTGTTCTTCTGGTCAGAGGATTCAGGAGTGCTGTTCTTCCTGTCAGAGGATTCAGGAGCGCTGTTCTTCCTGTCAGAGGATTCAGGAGTGCTGTTCTTCTGGTCAGAGGATTCAGGAGTGCTGTTCTTCTGGTCAGAGGATTCAGGAGCGCTGTTCTTCCTGTCAGATGATTCAGGAGCGCTGTTCTTCTGGTCAGAGGATTCAGGAGCGCTGTTCTTCTGGTCAGAGGATTCAGGAGCGCTGTTCTTCCTGTCAGATGATTCAAGAGCGCTGTTCTTCCTGTCAGATGATTCAGGAGCGCTGTTCTTCCTGTCAGAGGATTCAGGAGCGCTGTTCTTCTGGTCAGATGATTCAGGAGCGCTGTTCTTCCTGTCAGAGGATTCAGGAGTGCTGTACTTCTGGTCAGAGGATTCAGGAGCGCTGTTCTTCCTGTCAGAGGATTCAGGAGCGCTGTTCTTCCTGTCAGAGGATTCAGGAGCGCTGTTCCTCCTGTCAGAGGATTCAGGAGCGCTGTTCTTCTGGTCAGAAGATTCAGGAGTGCTGTTCTTCTGGTCAGAGGATTCAGGAGCGCTGTTCTTCCTGTCAGATGATTCAAGAGCGCTGTTCTTCCTGTCAGATGATTCAGGAGCGCTGTTCTTCCTGTCAGAGGATTCAGGAGCGCTGTTCTTCTGGTCAGATGATTCAGGAGCGCTGTTCTTCCTGTCAGAGGATTCAGGAGTGCTGTACTTCTGGTCAGAGGATTCAGGAGCGCTGTTCTTCCTGTCAGAGGATTCAGGAGCGCTGTTCTTCCTGTCAGAGGATTCAGGAGCGCTGTTCCTCCTGTCAGAGGATTCAGGAGCGCTGTTCTTCCTGTCAGATGATTCAGGAGTGCTGTTCTTCTGGTCAGTTGATTCAGGAGCGCTGTTCTTCCTGTCAGAGGATTCAGGAGTGCTGTTCTTCCTGTCATAGGATTCAGGAGCGCTGTTCTTCTGGTCAGAGAATTCAGGAGCGCTGTTCTTCTGGTCAGAGGATTCAGGAGCGCTGTTCTTCTGGTCAGATGATTCAGGAGCGGTGTTCTTCCTGTCAGAGGATTCAGGAGCGCTGTTCTTCCTGTCAGAGGATTCAGGAGCGCTGTTCTTCCGGTCAGATGATTCAGGAGCGCTGTTCTTTTGGTCAGATGATTCAGGAGCGCTGTTCTTTTGGTCAGATGATTCAGGAGCGCTGTTCTTCCGGTCAGATGATTCAGGAGCGCTGTTCTTCTGGTCAGAGTATTCAGGAGCGCTGTTCTTCTGGTCAGATGATTCGGGAGCGCTGTTCTTCCTGTCAGAGGATTCAGGAGCGCTGTTCTTCTGGTCAGATGATTCAGGAGCGCTGTTCTTCTGGTCAGAGGATTCAGGAGCGCTGTTCTTCCGGTCAGATGATGCAGGAGCGCTGTTCTTTTGGTCAGAGGATTCAGGAGCGCTGTTCTTATGGTCAGAGGATTCAGGAGCGCTGTTCTTCCGGTCAGATGATTCAGGAGCGATGTTCTTCCTGTCAGATGATTCAGGAGCGCTGTTCTTCCCGTCAGATAATTCAGGAGCGCTGTTCTTCTGGTCAGAGGATTCAGGAGCGCTGTTCTTCCTGTCAGAGGATTCAGGAGCGCTGTTCTTCCTGTCAGATGATTCAGGAGCGCTGTTCTTCTGGTCAGTTGATTCAGGAGTGCTGTTCTTCCTGTCAGAGGATTCAGGAGCGCTGTTCTTCCTGTCAGAGGATTCAGGAGCGCTGTTCTTCTGGTCAGAGGATTCAGGAGCGCTGTTCTCCTGGTCAGAGGATTCAGGAGCGCTGTTCTTCTGGTCAGAGGATTCATGGACGCTGTTCTTCCTGTCAGAGGATTCAGGAGCGCTGTTCTTCTGGTCAGAGGATTCAGGAGCGCTGTTCTTCTGGTCAGAGGATTCAGGAGCGCTGTTCTTCTGGTCAGAGGATTCAGGAGCGCTGTTCTTCCTGTCAGACGATTCAGGAGCGCTGTTCTTCCTGTCAGATGATTCAGGAGCGCTGTTCTTCCTGTCAGAGGATTCAGGAGCGCTGTTCTTCCTGTCAGAGGATTCAGGAGTGCTGTTCTTCTGGTCAGAGTATTCAGGAGCGCTGTTCTTCCTGTCAGATGATTCAGGAGCGCTGTTCTTCCGGTCAGATGATTCAGGAGCGCTGTTCTTCCTGTCAGAGGATTCAGGAGCGCTGTTCTTCTGGTCAGATGATTCAGGAGCGCTGTTCTTCCTGTCAGAGGATTCAGGAGTGCTGTACTTCTGGTCAGAGGATTTAGGAGCGCTGTTCTTCCTGTCAGAGGATTCAGGAGCGCTGTTCTTCCTGTCAGAGGATTCAGGAGCGCTGTTCTTCCTGTCAGAGTATTCAGGAGCGCTGTTCTTCCTGTCAGAGTATTCAGGAGTGCTGTTCTTCCTGTCAGAGGATTCAGGAGCGCTGTTCTTCTGGTCAGATGATTCAGGAGTGCTGTTCTTCTGGTCAGAGGATTCAGGAGGGCTGTTCTTCTGGTCAGATGATTCAGGAGCGCTGTTCTTCCTGTCAGAGGATTCAGGAGCGTTGTTCTTCCTGTCAGATGATTCAGGAGTGCTGTTCTTCCTGTCAGAGGATTCAGGAGCGCTGTTCTTCCTGTCAGAGGATTCAGGACCGCTGTTCTTCCAGTCAGAGGATTCAGGAGCGCTGTTCTTCCAGTCAGAGTATTCAGGAGCGCTGTTCTTCTGGTCAGATGATTCAGGAGCGCTGTTCTTCTGGTCAGAGGATTCAGGAGCGCTGTTCTTTTTGTCAGATGATTCAGGAGCGCTGTTCTTTTGGTCAGAGGATTCAGGAGCGCTGTTCTTCTGGTCAGATGATTCAGCAGCGCTGTTCTTCCGGTCAGATGATTCAGGAGCTCTGTTATTCCTGTCAGAGGATTCAGGAGCGCTGTTCTTCCTGTCAGAGGATTCAGGAGCGCTGTTCTTCCAGTCAGATGATTCAGGAGCGCTGTTCTTTTGGTCAGATGATTCAGGAGCGCTGTTCTTTTGGTCAGAGGATTCAGGAGCGCTGTTCTTCTGGTCAGATGATTCAGGAGCGCTGTTCTTCCGGTCAGATGATTCAGGAGCGCTGTTCTTCCTGTCAGAGGATTCAGGAGCGCTGTTCTTCTGGTCAGAGGATTCAGGAGCGCTGTTCTTCATGTCAGAGGATTCAGGAGTGCTGTTCTTCCTGTCAGAGGATTCAGGAGTGCTGTTCTTCTTGTCAGAGGATTCAGGAGCGCTGTTCTTCTGGTCAGAGGATTCAGGAGTGCTGTTCTTCTGGTCAGAGGATTCAGGAGTGCTGTTCTTCTGGTCAGAGGATTCAGGAGTGCTGTTCTTCCTGTCAGAGGATTCAGGATCGCTGGTCTTCCTGTCAGAGGATTCAGGAGTGCTGTTCTTCTGGTCAGAGGATCCAGGAGTGCTGTTCTTTTGGTCAGAGGATTCAGGAGCGCTGTTCTTCCTGTCAGATGATTCAGGAGCGCTGTTCTTCTGGTCAGAGGGTTCAGGAGCGCTGGTCTTCTGGTCAGAGGATTCAGGAGCGCTGTTCTTCCTGTCAGAGGATTCAGGAGCGCTGTTCTTCCTGTCAGAGGATTCAGGAGCGCTGTTCTTCCAGTCAGATGATTCAGGAGCGCTGTTCTTTTGGTCAGATGATTCAGGAGCGCTGTTCTTTTGGTCAGAGGATTCAGGAGCGCTGTTCTTCTGGTCAGATGATTCAGGAGCGCTGTTCTTCCGGTCAGATGATTCAGGAGCGCTGTTCTTCCTGTCAGAGGATTCAGGAGCGCTGTTCTTCTGGTCAGAGGATTCAGGAGCACTGTTCTTCCTGTCAGAGGATTCAGGAGTGCTGTTCTTCCCGTCAGAGGATTCAGGAGTGCTGTTCTTCTGATCAGAGGATTCAGGAGTGCTGTTCTTCTGGTCAGAGGATTCAGGAGCGCTGTTCTTCTGGTCAGAGGATTCAGGAGTGCTGTTCTTCTGGTCAGAGGATTCAGGAGCGCTGTTCTTCCTGTCAGATGATTCAGGAGTGCTGTTCTTCTGGTCAGAGGATTCAGGAGCGCTGTTCTTCTGGTCAGAGGATTCAGGAGCGCTGTTCTTCTGGTCAGAGGATTCAGGAGTGCTGTTCTTCTGGTCAGAGGATTCAGGAGCGCTGTTCTTCCTGTCAGATGATTCAGGAGTGCTGTTCTTCTGGTCAGAGGATTCAGGAGCGCTGTTCTTCTGGTCAGAGGATTCAGGAGCGCTGTTCTTCTGGTCAGAGGATTCAGGAGTGCTGTTCTTCCTGTCAGAGGATTGAGGAGCGCTGTTCTTCCTGTCAGAGGATTCAGGAGTGCTGTTCTTCTGGTCAGAGGATTCAGGAGTGCTGTTCTTCTGGTCAGAGGATTCAGGAGCGCTGTTCTTCCTGTCAGATGATTCAGGAGCGCTGTTCTTCTGGTCAGAGGATTCAGGAGCGCTGTTCTTCTGGTCAGAGGATTCAGGAGCGCTGTTCTTCCTGTCAGAGGATTCAGGAGCGCTGTTCTTCCGGTCAGATGATTCAAGAGCGCTGTTCTTCCTGTCAGATGATTCAGGAGCGCTGTTCTTCTGGTCAGATGATTCAGGAGCGCTGTTCTTCCTGTCAGAGGATTCAGGAGCGCTGTTCTTCTGGTCAGATGATTCAGGAGCGCTGTTCTTCCTGTCAGAGGATTCAGGAGTGCTGTACTTCTGGTCAGAGGATTCAGGAGCGCTGTTCTTCCTGTCAGAGGATTCAGGAGCGCTGTTCTTCCTGTCAGAGGATTCAGGAGCGCTGTTCTTCCTGTCAGATGATTCAGGAGTGCTGTTCTTCTGGTCAGTTGATTCAGGAGCGCTGTTCTTCCTGTCAGAGGATTCAGGAGTGCTGTTCTTCCTGTCAGAGGATTCAGGAGCACTGTTCTTCTGGTCAGAGAATTCAGGAGCGCTGTTCTTCTGGTCAGAGGATTCAGGAGCGCTGTTCTTCTGGTCAGATGATTCAGGAGCGCTGTTCTTCTGGTCAGAGGATTCAGGAGCGCTGTTCTTCCTGTCAGAGGATTCAGGAGCGCTGTTCTTCCGGTCAGATGATTCAAGAGCGCTGTTCTTCCTGTCAGAGGATTCAGGAGCGCTGTTCTTCTGGTCAGAGTATTCAGGAGCGCTGTTCTTCTGGTCAGATGATTCAGGAGCGCTGTTCTTCCTGTCAGAGGATTCAGGAGCGCTGTTCTTCTGGTCAGATGATTCAGGAGCGCTGTTCTTCTGGTCAGAGGATTCAGGAGCACTGTTCTTCCGGTCAGATGATTCAGGAGCACTGTTCTTTTGGTCAGAGGATTCAGGAGCGCTGTTCTTATGGTCAGAGGATTCAGGAGCGCTGTTCTTCCGGTCAGATGATTCAGGACCGCTGTTCTTCCTGTCAGATGATTCAGGAGCGCTGTTCTTCCCGTCAGATGATTCAGGAGCGCTGTTCTTCTGGTCAGAGGATTCAGGAGCTCTGTTCTTCCTGTCAGAGGATTCAGGAGCGCTGTTCTTCCTGTCAGATGATTCAGGAGCGCTGTTCTTCTGGTCAGTTGATTCAGGAGTGCTGTTCTTTTGGTCAGAGGATTCAGGAGCGCTGTTCTTCCTGTCAGATGATTCAGGAGCGCTGTTCTTCCTGTCAGATGATTCAGGAGCGCTGTTCTTCTGGTCAGAGGATTCAGGAGCGCTGTTCTTCCTGTCAGATGATTCAGGAGCGCTGTTCTTCTGGTCAGTTGATTCAGGAGTGCTGTTCTTTTGGTCAGAGGATTCAGGAGCGCTGTTCTTCCTGTCAGATGATTCAGGAGCGCTGGTCTTCTGGTCAGAGAATTCAGGAGCGCTGTTCTTCCTGTCAGACGATTCAGGAGCGCTGTTCTTCCTGTCAGAGGATTCAGGAGCGCTGTTCTTCCAGTCAGATGATTCAGGAGCGCTTTTCTTTTGGTCAGATGATTCAGGAGCGCTGTTCTTTTGGTCAGAGGATTCAGGAGCGCTGTTCTTCTGGTCAGATGATTCAGGAGCGCTGTTCTTCCGGTCAGATGATTCAGGAGCGCTGTTCTTCCTGTCAGAGGATTCAGGAGCGCTGTTCTTCTGGTCAGAGGATTCAGGAGCGCTGTTCTTCCTGTCAGAGGATTCAGGAGTGCTGTTCTTCCTGTCAGAGGATTCAGGAGTGCTGTTCTTCTGGTCAGAGGATTCAGGAGTGCTGTTCTTCTGGTCAGAGGATTCAGGAGCGCTGTTCTTCTGGTCAGAGGATTCAGGAGTGCTGTTCTTCTGGTCAGAGGATTCAGGAGTGCTGTTCTTCCTGTCAGAGGATTCAGGAGCGCTGTTCTTCCTGTCAGAGGATTCAGGAGTGCTGTTCTTCTGGTCAGAGGATTCAGGAGTGCTGTTCTTCTGGTCAGAGGATTCAGGAGCGCTGTTCTTCCTGTCAGATGATTCAGGAGCGCTGTTCTTCTGGTCAGAGGATTCAGGAGCGCTGTTCTTCTGGTCAGAGGATTCAGGAGCGCTGTTCTTCCTGTCAGATGATTCAAGAGCGCTGTTCTTCCTGTCAGATGATTCAGGAGCGCTGTTCTTCCTGTCAGAGGATTCAGGAGCGCTGTTCTTCTGGTCAGATGATTCAGGAGCGCTGTTCTTCCTGTCAGAGGATTCAGGAGTGCTGTACTTCTGGTCAGAGGATTCAGGAGCGCTGTTCTTCCTGTCAGAGGATTCAGGAGCGCTGTTCTTCCTGTCAGAGGATTCAGGAGCGCTGTTCCTCCTGTCAGAGGATTCAGGAGCGCTGTTCTTCTGGTCAGAGGATTCAGGAGTGCTGTTCTTCTGGTCAGAGGATTCAGGAGCGCTGTTCTTCCTGTCAGATGATTCAAGAGCGCTGTTCTTCCTGTCAGATGATTCAGGAGCGCTGTTCTTCCTGTCAGAGGATTCAGGAGCGCTGTTCTTCTGGTCAGATGATTCAGGAGCGCTGTTCTTCCTGTCAGAGGATTCAGGAGTGCTGTACTTCTGGTCAGAGGATTCAGGAGCGCTGTTCTTCCTGTCAGAGGATTCAGGAGCGCTGTTCTTCCTGTCAGAGGATTCAGGAGCGCTGTTCCTCCTGTCAGAGGATTCAGGAGCGCTGTTCTTCCTGTCAGATGATTCAGGAGTGCTGTTCTTCTGGTCAGTTGATTCAGGAGCGCTGTTCTTCCTGTCAGAGGATTCAGGAGTGCTGTTCTTCCTGTCATAGGATTCAGGAGCGCTGTTCTTCTGGTCAGAGAATTCAGGAGCGCTGTTCTTCTGGTCAGAGGATTCAGGAGCGCTGTTCTTCTGGTCAGATGATTCAGGAGCGGTGTTCTTCCTGTCAGAGGATTCAGGAGCGCTGTTCTTCCTGTCAGAGGATTCAGGAGCGCTGTTCTTCCGGTCAGATGATTCAGGAGCGCTGTTCTTTTGGTCAGATGATTCAGGAGCGCTGTTCTTTTGGTCAGATGATTCAGGAGCGCTGTTCTTCCGGTCAGATGATTCAGGAGCGCTGTTCTTCTGGTCAGAGTATTCAGGAGCGCTGTTCTTCTGGTCAGATGATTCAGGAGCGCTGTTCTTCCTGTCAGAGGATTCAGGAGCGCTGTTCTTCTGGTCAGATGATTCAGGAGCGCTGTTCTTCTGGTCAGAGGATTCAGGAGCGCTGTTCTTCCGGTCAGATGATGCAGGAGCGCTGTTCTTTTGGTCAGAGGATTCAGGAGCGCTGTTCTTATGGTCAGAGGATTCAGGAGCGCTGTTCTTCCGGTCAGATGATTCAGGAGCGATGTTCTTCCTGTCAGATGATTCAGGAGCGCTGTTCTTCCCGTCAGATAATTCAGGAGCGCTGTTCTTCTGGTCAGAGGATTCAGGAGCGCTGTTCTTCCTGTCAGAGGATTCAGGAGCGCTGTTCTTCCTGTCAGATGATTCAGGAGCGCTGTTCTTCTGGTCAGTTGATTCAGGAGTGCTGTTCTTCCTGTCAGAGGATTCAGGAGCGCTGTTCTTCCTGTCAGAGGATTCAGGAGCGCTGTTCTTCTGGTCAGAGGATTCAGGAGCGCTGTTCTCCTGGTCAGAGGATTCAGGAGCGCTGTTCTTCTGGTCAGAGGATTCATGGACGCTGTTCTTCCTGTCAGAGGATTCAGGAGCGCTGTTCTTCTGGTCAGAGGATTCAGGAGCGCTGTTCTTCTGGTCAGAGGATTCAGGAGCGCTGTTCTTCTGGTCAGAGGATTCAGGAGCGCTGTTCTTCCTGTCAGACGATTCAGGAGCGCTGTTCTTCCTGTCAGATGATTCAGGAGCGCTGTTCTTCCTGTCAGAGGATTCAGGAGCGCTGTTCTTCCTGTCAGAGGATTCAGGAGTGCTGTTCTTCTGGTCAGAGTATTCAGGAGCGCTGTTCTTCCTGTCAGAGGATTCAGGAGTGCTGTTCTTCTGGTCAGATGATTCAGGAGTGCTGTTCTTCTGGTCAGAGGATTCAGGAGCGCTGTTCTTCTGGTCAGAGGATTCAGGAGCGCTGTTCTTCCTGTCAGATGATTCAGGAGCGCTGTTCTTCTGGTCAGAGGATTCAGGAGCGCTGTTCTTCCTGTCAGAGGATTCAGGAGCGCTGTTCTTCCTGTCAGATGATTCGGGAGCGCTGTTCTTCTGGTCAGTTGATTCAGGAGCGCTGTTCTTCCTGTCAGAGGATTCAGGAGCGCTGTTCTTCCTGTCAGAGGATTCAGGAGCGCTGTTCTTCTGGTCAGAGGATTCAGGAGCGCTGTTCTTCTGGTCAGAGGATTCAGGAGCGCTGTTCTTCTGGTCAGAGGATTAAGGAGCGCTGTTCTTCTGGTCAGAGGATTCAGGAGCGCTGTTCTTCTGGTCAGAGGATTCAGGAGCGCTGTTCTTCCTGTCAGACAATTCAGGAGCGCTGTTCTTCCTGTCAGATGATTCAGGAGCGCTGTTCTTCCTGTCAGAGGATTCAGGAGTGCTGTTCTTCCTGTCAGAGGATTCAGGAGTGCTGTTCTTCTGGTCAGAGGATTCAGGAGCGCTGTTCTTCCTGTCAGAGGATTCAGGAGTGCTGTTCTTCTGGTCAGAGGATTCAGGAGTGCTGTTTTTCTGGTCAGAGGATTCAGGAGTGCTGTTCTTCTGGTCAGAGGATTCAGGAGCGCTGTTTTTCTGGTCAGAGGATTCAGGAGTGCTGTTCTTCTGGTCAGAGGATTCAGGAGCGCTGTTCTTCCTGTCAGAGGATTCAGGAGCGCTGTTCTTCCGGTCAGAGGATTCAGGAGCGCTGTTCATCTGGTCAGAGGATTCAGGAGTGCTGTTCTTCTGGTCAGAGGATTCAGGAGCGCTGTTCTTCCTGTCAGAGGATTCAGGAGCGCTGTTCTTCTGGTCAGAGGATTCAGGAGCGCTGTTCTTCCTGTCAGAGGATTCAGGAGCGCTGTTCTTCTGGTCAGATGATTCAGGAGCGCTGTTCTTCTGGTCAGAGGATTCAGGAGCGCTGTTCTTCCGGTCAGATGATGCAGGAGCGCTGTTCTTTTGGTCAGAGGATTCAGGAGCGCTGTTCTTATGGTCAGAGGATTCAGGAGCGCTGTTCTTCCGGTCAGATGATTCAGGAGCGATGTTCTTCCTGTCAGATGATTCAGGAGCGCTGTTCTTCCCGTCAGATAATTCAGGAGCGCTGTTCTTCTGGTCAGAGGATTCAGGAGCGCTGTTCTTCCTGTCAGAGGATTCAGGAGCGCTGTTCTTCCTGTCAGATGATTCAGGAGCGCTGTTCTTCTGGTCAGTTGATTCAGGAGTGCTGTTCTTCCTGTCAGAGGATTCAGGAGCGCTGTTCTTCCTGTCAGAGGATTCAGGAGCGCTGTTCTTCTGGTCAGAGGATTCAGGAGCGCTGTTCTCCTGGTCAGAGGATTCAGGAGCGCTGTTCTTCTGGTCAGAGGATTCATGGACGCTGTTCTTCCTGTCAGAGGATTCAGGAGCGCTGTTCTTCTGGTCAGAGGATTCAGGAGCGCTGTTCTTCTGGTCAGAGGATTCAGGAGCGCTGTTCTTCTGGTCAGAGGATTCAGGAGCGCTGTTCTTCCTGTCAGACGATTCAGGAGCGCTGTTCTTCCTGTCAGATGATTCAGGAGCGCTGTTCTTCCTGTCAGAGGATTCAGGAGCGCTGTTCTTCCTGTCAGAGGATTCAGGAGTGCTGTTCTTCTGGTCAGAGTATTCAGGAGCGCTGTTCTTCCTGTCAGATGATTCAGGAGCGCTGTTCTTCCGGTCAGATGATTCAGGAGCGCTGTTCTTCCTGTCAGAGGATTCAGGAGCGCTGTTCTTCTGGTCAGATGATTCAGGAGCGCTGTTCTTCCTGTCAGAGGATTCAGGAGTGCTGTACTTCTGGTCAGAGGATTTAGGAGCGCTGTTCTTCCTGTCAGAGGATTCAGGAGCGCTGTTCTTCCTGTCAGAGGATTCAGGAGCGCTGTTCTTCCTGTCAGAGTATTCAGGAGCGCTGTTCTTCCTGTCAGAGTATTCAGGAGTGCTGTTCTTCCTGTCAGAGGATTCAGGAGCGCTGTTCTTCTGGTCAGATGATTCAGGAGTGCTGTTCTTCTGGTCAGAGGATTCAGGAGGGCTGTTCTTCTGGTCAGATGATTCAGGAGCGCTGTTCTTCCTGTCAGAGGATTCAGGAGCGTTGTTCTTCCTGTCAGATGATTCAGGAGTGCTGTTCTTCCTGTCAGAGGATTCAGGAGCGCTGTTCTTCCTGTCAGAGGATTCAGGACCGCTGTTCTTCCAGTCAGAGGATTCAGGAGCGCTGTTCTTCCAGTCAGAGTATTCAGGAGCGCTGTTCTTCTGGTCAGATGATTCAGGAGCGCTGTTCTTCTGGTCAGAGGATTCAGGAGCGCTGTTCTTTTTGTCAGATGATTCAGGAGCGCTGTTCTTTTGGTCAGAGGATTCAGGAGCGCTGTTCTTCTGGTCAGATGATTCAGCAGCGCTGTTCTTCCGGTCAGATGATTCAGGAGCTCTGTTATTCCTGTCAGAGGATTCAGGAGCGCTGTTCTTCCTGTCAGAGGATTCAGGAGCGCTGTTCTTCCAGTCAGATGATTCAGGAGCGCTGTTCTTTTGGTCAGATGATTCAGGAGCGCTGTTCTTTTGGTCAGAGGATTCAGGAGCGCTGTTCTTCTGGTCAGATGATTCAGGAGCGCTGTTCTTCCGGTCAGATGATTCAGGAGCGCTGTTCTTCCTGTCAGAGGATTCAGGAGCGCTGTTCTTCTGGTCAGAGGATTCAGGAGCGCTGTTCTTCATGTCAGAGGATTCAGGAGTGCTGTTCTTCCTGTCAGAGGATTCAGGAGTGCTGTTCTTCTTGTCAGAGGATTCAGGAGCGCTGTTCTTCTGGTCAGAGGATTCAGGAGTGCTGTTCTTCTGGTCAGAGGATTCAGGAGTGCTGTTCTTCTGGTCAGAGGATTCAGGAGTGCTGTTCTTCCTGTCAGAGGATTCAGGATCGCTGGTCTTCCTGTCAGAGGATTCAGGAGTGCTGTTCTTCTGGTCAGAGGATCCAGGAGTGCTGTTCTTTTGGTCAGAGGATTCAGGAGCGCTGTTCTTCCTGTCAGATGATTCAGGAGCGCTGTTCTTCTGGTCAGAGGGTTCAGGAGCGCTGGTCTTCTGGTCAGAGGATTCAGGAGCGCTGTTCTTCCTGTCAGAGGATTCAGGAGCGCTGTTCTTCCTGTCAGAGGATTCAGGAGCGCTGTTCTTCCAGTCAGATGATTCAGGAGCGCTGTTCTTTTGGTCAGATGATTCAGGAGCGCTGTTCTTTTGGTCAGAGGATTCAGGAGCGCTGTTCTTCTGGTCAGATGATTCAGGAGCGCTGTTCTTCCGGTCAGATGATTCAGGAGCGCTGTTCTTCCTGTCAGAGGATTCAGGAGCGCTGTTCTTCTGGTCAGAGGATTCAGGAGCACTGTTCTTCCTGTCAGAGGATTCAGGAGTGCTGTTCTTCCCGTCAGAGGATTCAGGAGTGCTGTTCTTCTGATCAGAGGATTCAGGAGTGCTGTTCTTCTGGTCAGAGGATTCAGGAGCGCTGTTCTTCTGGTCAGAGGATTCAGGAGTGCTGTTCTTCTGGTCAGAGGATTCAGGAGCGCTGTTCTTCCTGTCAGATGATTCAGGAGTGCTGTTCTTCTGGTCAGAGGATTCAGGAGCGCTGTTCTTCTGGTCAGAGGATTCAGGAGCGCTGTTCTTCTGGTCAGAGGATTCAGGAGTGCTGTTCTTCTGGTCAGAGGATTCAGGAGCGCTGTTCTTCCTGTCAGATGATTCAGGAGTGCTGTTCTTCTGGTCAGAGGATTCAGGAGCGCTGTTCTTCTGGTCAGAGGATTCAGGAGCGCTGTTCTTCTGGTCAGAGGATTCAGGAGTGCTGTTCTTCCTGTCAGAGGATTGAGGAGCGCTGTTCTTCCTGTCAGAGGATTCAGGAGTGCTGTTCTTCTGGTCAGAGGATTCAGGAGTGCTGTTCTTCTGGTCAGAGGATTCAGGAGCGCTGTTCTTCCTGTCAGATGATTCAGGAGCGCTGTTCTTCTGGTCAGAGGATTCAGGAGCGCTGTTCTTCTGGTCAGAGGATTCAGGAGCGCTGTTCTTCCTGTCAGAGGATTCAGGAGCGCTGTTCTTCCGGTCAGATGATTCAAGAGCGCTGTTCTTCCTGTCAGATGATTCAGGAGCGCTGTTCTTCTGGTCAGATGATTCAGGAGCGCTGTTCTTCCTGTCAGAGGATTCAGGAGCGCTGTTCTTCTGGTCAGATGATTCAGGAGCGCTGTTCTTCCTGTCAGAGGATTCAGGAGTGCTGTACTTCTGGTCAGAGGATTCAGGAGCGCTGTTCTTCCTGTCAGAGGATTCAGGAGCGCTGTTCTTCCTGTCAGAGGATTCAGGAGCGCTGTTCTTCCTGTCAGATGATTCAGGAGTGCTGTTCTTCTGGTCAGTTGATTCAGGAGCGCTGTTCTTCCTGTCAGAGGATTCAGGAGTGCTGTTCTTCCTGTCAGAGGATTCAGGAGCACTGTTCTTCTGGTCAGAGAATTCAGGAGCGCTGTTCTTCTGGTCAGAGGATTCAGGAGCGCTGTTCTTCTGGTCAGATGATTCAGGAGCGCTGTTCTTCTGGTCAGAGGATTCAGGAGCGCTGTTCTTCCTGTCAGAGGATTCAGGAGCGCTGTTCTTCCGGTCAGATGATTCAAGAGCGCTGTTCTTCCTGTCAGAGGATTCAGGAGCGCTGTTCTTCTGGTCAGAGTATTCAGGAGCGCTGTTCTTCTGGTCAGATGATTCAGGAGCGCTGTTCTTCCTGTCAGAGGATTCAGGAGCGCTGTTCTTCTGGTCAGATGATTCAGGAGCGCTGTTCTTCTGGTCAGAGGATTCAGGAGCACTGTTCTTCCGGTCAGATGATTCAGGAGCACTGTTCTTTTGGTCAGAGGATTCAGGAGCGCTGTTCTTATGGTCAGAGGATTCAGGAGCGCTGTTCTTCCGGTCAGATGATTCAGGACCGCTGTTCTTCCTGTCAGATGATTCAGGAGCGCTGTTCTTCCCGTCAGATGATTCAGGAGCGCTGTTCTTCTGGTCAGAGGATTCAGGAGCTCTGTTCTTCCTGTCAGAGGATTCAGGAGCGCTGTTCTTCCTGTCAGATGATTCAGGAGCGCTGTTCTTCTGGTCAGTTGATTCAGGAGTGCTGTTCTTTTGGTCAGAGGATTCAGGAGCGCTGTTCTTCCTGTCAGATGATTCAGGAGCGCTGTTCTTCCTGTCAGATGATTCAGGAGCGCTGTTCTTCTGGTCAGAGGATTCAGGAGCGCTGTTCTTCCTGTCAGATGATTCAGGAGCGCTGTTCTTCTGGTCAGTTGATTCAGGAGTGCTGTTCTTTTGGTCAGAGGATTCAGGAGCGCTGTTCTTCCTGTCAGATGATTCAGGAGCGCTGGTCTTCTGGTCAGAGAATTCAGGAGCGCTGTTCTTCCTGTCAGACGATTCAGGAGCGCTGTTCTTCCTGTCAGAGGATTCAGGAGCGCTGTTCTTCCAGTCAGATGATTCAGGAGCGCTTTTCTTTTGGTCAGATGATTCAGGAGCGCTGTTCTTTTGGTCAGAGGATTCAGGAGCGCTGTTCTTCTGGTCAGATGATTCAGGAGCGCTGTTCTTCCGGTCAGATGATTCAGGAGCGCTGTTCTTCCTGTCAGAGGATTCAGGAGCGCTGTTCTTCTGGTCAGAGGATTCAGGAGCGCTGTTCTTCCTGTCAGAGGATTCAGGAGTGCTGTTCTTCCTGTCAGAGGATTCAGGAGTGCTGTTCTTCTGGTCAGAGGATTCAGGAGTGCTGTTCTTCTGGTCAGAGGATTCAGGAGCGCTGTTCTTCTGGTCAGAGGATTCAGGAGTGCTGTTCTTCTGGTCAGAGGATTCAGGAGTGCTGTTCTTCCTGTCAGAGGATTCAGGAGCGCTGTTCTTCCTGTCAGAGGATTCAGGAGTGCTGTTCTTCTGGTCAGAGGATTCAGGAGTGCTGTTCTTCTGGTCAGAGGATTCAGGAGCGCTGTTCTTCCTGTCAGATGATTCAGGAGCGCTGTTCTTCTGGTCAGAGGATTCAGGAGCGCTGTTCTTCTGGTCAGAGGATTCAGGAGCGCTGTTCTTCCTGTCAGATGATTCAAGAGCGCTGTTCTTCCTGTCAGATGATTCAGGAGCGCTGTTCTTCCTGTCAGAGGATTCAGGAGCGCTGTTCTTCTGGTCAGATGATTCAGGAGCGCTGTTCTTCCTGTCAGAGGATTCAGGAGTGCTGTACTTCTGGTCAGAGGATTCAGGAGCGCTGTTCTTCCTGTCAGAGGATTCAGGAGCGCTGTTCTTCCTGTCAGAGGATTCAGGAGCGCTGTTCCTCCTGTCAGAGGATTCAGGAGCGCTGTTCTTCTGGTCAGAGGATTCAGGAGTGCTGTTCTTCTGGTCAGAGGATTCAGGAGCGCTGTTCTTCCTGTCAGATGATTCAAGAGCGCTGTTCTTCCTGTCAGATGATTCAGGAGCGCTGTTCTTCCTGTCAGAGGATTCAGGAGCGCTGTTCTTCTGGTCAGATGATTCAGGAGCGCTGTTCTTCCTGTCAGAGGATTCAGGAGTGCTGTACTTCTGGTCAGAGGATTCAGGAGCGCTGTTCTTCCTGTCAGAGGATTCAGGAGCGCTGTTCTTCCTGTCAGAGGATTCAGGAGCGCTGTTCCTCCTGTCAGAGGATTCAGGAGCGCTGTTCTTCCTGTCAGATGATTCAGGAGTGCTGTTCTTCTGGTCAGTTGATTCAGGAGCGCTGTTCTTCCTGTCAGAGGATTCAGGAGTGCTGTTCTTCCTGTCATAGGATTCAGGAGCGCTGTTCTTCTGGTCAGAGAATTCAGGAGCGCTGTTCTTCTGGTCAGAGGATTCAGGAGCGCTGTTCTTCTGGTCAGATGATTCAGGAGCGGTGTTCTTCCTGTCAGAGGATTCAGGAGCGCTGTTCTTCCTGTCAGAGGATTCAGGAGCGCTGTTCTTCCGGTCAGATGATTCAGGAGCGCTGTTCTTTTGGTCAGATGATTCAGGAGCGCTGTTCTTTTGGTCAGATGATTCAGGAGCGCTGTTCTTCCGGTCAGATGATTCAGGAGCGCTGTTCTTCTGGTCAGAGTATTCAGGAGCGCTGTTCTTCTGGTCAGATGATTCAGGAGCGCTGTTCTTCCTGTCAGAGGATTCAGGAGCGCTGTTCTTCTGGTCAGATGATTCAGGAGCGCTGTTCTTCTGGTCAGAGGATTCAGGAGCGCTGTTCTTCCGGTCAGATGATGCAGGAGCGCTGTTCTTTTGGTCAGAGGATTCAGGAGCGCTGTTCTTATGGTCAGAGGATTCAGGAGCGCTGTTCTTCCGGTCAGATGATTCAGGAGCGATGTTCTTCCTGTCAGATGATTCAGGAGCGCTGTTCTTCCCGTCAGATAATTCAGGAGCGCTGTTCTTCTGGTCAGAGGATTCAGGAGCGCTGTTCTTCCTGTCAGAGGATTCAGGAGCGCTGTTCTTCCTGTCAGATGATTCAGGAGCGCTGTTCTTCTGGTCAGTTGATTCAGGAGTGCTGTTCTTCCTGTCAGAGGATTCAGGAGCGCTGTTCTTCCTGTCAGAGGATTCAGGAGCGCTGTTCTTCTGGTCAGAGGATTCAGGAGCGCTGTTCTCCTGGTCAGAGGATTCAGGAGCGCTGTTCTTCTGGTCAGAGGATTCATGGACGCTGTTCTTCCTGTCAGAGGATTCAGGAGCGCTGTTCTTCTGGTCAGAGGATTCAGGAGCGCTGTTCTTCTGGTCAGAGGATTCAGGAGCGCTGTTCTTCTGGTCAGAGGATTCAGGAGCGCTGTTCTTCCTGTCAGACGATTCAGGAGCGCTGTTCTTCCTGTCAGATGATTCAGGAGCGCTGTTCTTCCTGTCAGAGGATTCAGGAGCGCTGTTCTTCCTGTCAGAGGATTCAGGAGTGCTGTTCTTCTGGTCAGAGTATTCAGGAGCGCTGTTCTTCCTGTCAGAGGATTCAGGAGTGCTGTTCTTCTGGTCAGATGATTCAGGAGTGCTGTTCTTCTGGTCAGAGGATTCAGGAGCGCTGTTCTTCTGGTCAGAGGATTCAGGAGCGCTGTTCTTCCTGTCAGATGATTCAGGAGCGCTGTTCTTCTGGTCAGAGGATTCAGGAGCGCTGTTCTTCCTGTCAGAGGATTCAGGAGCGCTGTTCTTCCTGTCAGATGATTCGGGAGCGCTGTTCTTCTGGTCAGTTGATTCAGGAGCGCTGTTCTTCCTGTCAGAGGATTCAGGAGCGCTGTTCTTCCTGTCAGAGGATTCAGGAGCGCTGTTCTTCTGGTCAGAGGATTCAGGAGCGCTGTTCTTCTGGTCAGAGGATTCAGGAGCGCTGTTCTTCTGGTCAGAGGATTAAGGAGCGCTGTTCTTCTGGTCAGAGGATTCAGGAGCGCTGTTCTTCTGGTCAGAGGATTCAGGAGCGCTGTTCTTCCTGTCAGACAATTCAGGAGCGCTGTTCTTCCTGTCAGATGATTCAGGAGCGCTGTTCTTCCTGTCAGAGGATTCAGGAGTGCTGTTCTTCCTGTCAGAGGATTCAGGAGTGCTGTTCTTCTGGTCAGAGGATTCAGGAGCGCTGTTCTTCCTGTCAGAGGATTCAGGAGTGCTGTTCTTCTGGTCAGAGGATTCAGGAGTGCTGTTTTTCTGGTCAGAGGATTCAGGAGTGCTGTTCTTCTGGTCAGAGGATTCAGGAGCGCTGTTTTTCTGGTCAGAGGATTCAGGAGTGCTGTTCTTCTGGTCAGAGGATTCAGGAGCGCTGTTCTTCCTGTCAGAGGATTCAGGAGCGCTGTTCTTCCGGTCAGAGGATTCAGGAGCGCTGTTCATCTGGTCAGAGGATTCAGGAGTGCTGTTCTTCTGGTCAGAGGATTCAGGAGCGCTGTTCTTCCTGTCAGAGGATTCAGGAGCGCTGTTCTTCTGGTCAGAGGATTCAGGAGCGCTGTTCTTCCTGTCAGAGGATTCAGGAGCGCTGTTCTTCTGGTCAGAGGATTCAGGAGCGCTGTTCTTCCTGTCAGATGATTCAGGAGCGCTGTTCTTTCGGTCAGATGATTCAGGAGCGCTGTTCTTCTCGTCAGAGGATTCAGGAGTGCTGTTCTTCCTGTCAGATGATTCAGGAGTGCTGTTCTTCTGGTCAGAGGATTCAGGAGTGCTGTTCTTCCTGTCAGAGGATTCAGGAGCGCTGTTCTTCCTGTCAGATGATTCGGGAGCGCTGTTCTTCTGGTCAGTTGATTCAGGAGCGCTGTTCTTCCTGTCAGAGGATTCAGGAGCGCTGTTCTTCCTGTCAGAGGATTCAGGAGCGCTGTTCTTCTGGTCAGAGGATTCAGGAGCGCTGTTCTTCTGGTCAGAGGATTCAGGAGCGCTGTTCTTCTGGTCAGATGATTAAGGAGCGCTGTTCTTCTGGTCAGAGGATTCAGGAGCGCTGTTCTTCTGGTCAGAGGATTCAGGAGCGCTGTTCTTCCTGTCAGACAATTCAGGAGCGCTGTTCTTCCTGTCAGATGATTCAGGAGCGCTGTTCTTCCTGTCAGAGGATTCAGGAGTGCTGTTCTTCCTGTCAGAGGATTCAGGAGTGCTGTTCTTCTGGTCAGAGGATTCAGGAGCGCTGTTCTTCCTGTCAGAGGATTCAGGAGTGCTGTTCTTCTGGTCAGAGGATTCAGGAGTGCTGTTTTTCTGGTCAGAGGATTCAGGAGTGCTGTTCTTCTGGTCAGAGGATTCAGGAGCGCTGTTCTTCTGGTCAGAGGATTGAGGAGTGCTGTTCTTCTGGTCAGAGGATTCAGGAGCGCTGTTCTTCCTGTCAGAGGATTCAGGAGCGCTGTTCTTCCGGTCAGAGGATTCAGGAGCGCTGTTCATCTGGTCAGAGGATTCAGGAGTGCTGTTCTTCTGGTCAGAGGATTCAGGAGCGCTGTTCTTCCTGTCAGACAATTCAGGAGCGCTGTTCTTCCTGTCAGATGATTCAGGAGCGCTGTTCTTCCTGTCAGAGGATTCAGGAGTGCTGTTCTTCCTGTCAGAGGATTCAGGAGTGCTGTTCTTCTGGTCAGAGGATTCAGGAGCGCTGTTCTTCCTGTCAGAGGATTCAGGAGTGCTGTTCTTCTGGTCAGAGGATTCAGGAGTGCTGTTTTTCTGGTCAGAGGATTCAGGAGTGCTGTTCTTCTGGTCAGAGGATTCAGGAGCGCTGTTTTTCTGGTCAGAGGATTCAGGAGTGCTGTTCTTCTGGTCAGAGGATTCAGGAGCGCTGTTCTTCCTGTCAGAGGATTCAGGAGCGCTGTTCTTCCGGTCAGAGGATTCAGGAGCGCTGTTCATCTGGTCAGAGGATTCAGGAGTGCTGTTCTTCTGGTCAGAGGATTCAGGAGCGCTGTTCTTCCTGTCAGAGGATTCAGGAGCGCTGTTCTTCTGGTCAGAGGATTCAGGAGCGCTGTTCTTCCTGTCAGAGGATTCAGGAGCGCTGTTCTTCTGGTCAGAGGATTCAGGAGCGCTGTTCTTCCTGTCAGATGATTCAGGAGCGCTGTTCTTTCGGTCAGATGATTCAGGAGCGCTGTTCTTCTCGTCAGAGGATTCAGGAGTGCTGTTCTTCCTGTCAGATGATTCAGGAGTGCTGTTCTTCTGGTCAGAGGATTCAGGAGTGCTGTTCTTCCTGTCAGAGGATTCAGGAGCGCTGTTCTTCCTGTCAGATGATTCGGGAGCGCTGTTCTTCTGGTCAGTTGATTCAGGAGCGCTGTTCTTCCTGTCAGAGGATTCAGGAGCGCTGTTCTTCCTGTCAGAGGATTCAGGAGCGCTGTTCTTCTGGTCAGAGGATTCAGGAGCGCTGTTCTTCTGGTCAGAGGATTCAGGAGCGCTGTTCTTCTGGTCAGATGATTAAGGAGCGCTGTTCTTCTGGTCAGAGGATTCAGGAGCGCTGTTCTTCTGGTCAGAGGATTCAGGAGCGCTGTTCTTCCTGTCAGACAATTCAGGAGCGCTGTTCTTCCTGTCAGATGATTCAGGAGCGCTGTTCTTCCTGTCAGAGGATTCAGGAGTGCTGTTCTTCCTGTCAGAGGATTCAGGAGTGCTGTTCTTCTGGTCAGAGGATTCAGGAGCGCTGTTCTTCCTGTCAGAGGATTCAGGAGTGCTGTTCTTCTGGTCAGAGGATTCAGGAGTGCTGTTTTTCTGGTCAGAGGATTCAGGAGTGCTGTTCTTCTGGTCAGAGGATTCAGGAGCGCTGTTCTTCTGGTCAGAGGATTGAGGAGTGCTGTTCTTCTGGTCAGAGGATTCAGGAGCGCTGTTCTTCCTGTCAGAGGATTCAGGAGCGCTGTTCTTCCGGTCAGAGGATTCAGGAGCGCTGTTCATCTGGTCAGAGGATTCAGGAGTGCTGTTCTTCTGGTCAGAGGATTCAGGAGCGCTGTTCTTCCTGTCAGAGGATTCAGGAGCGCTGTTCTTCTGGTCAGAGGATTCAGGAGCGCTGTTCTTCCTGTCAGAGGATTCAGGAGCGCTGTTCTTCTGGTCAGAGGATTCAGGAGCGCTGTTCTTCCTGTCAGATGATTCAGGAGCGCTGTTCTTTCGGTCAGATGATTCAGGAGCGCTGTTCTTCTCGTCAGAGGATTCAGGAGTGCTGTTCTTCCTGTCAGAGGATTCAGGAGTGCTGTTCTTCTGGTCAGAGGATTCAGGAGTGCTGTTCTTCTGGTCAGAGGATTCAGGAGTGCTGTTCTTCTGGTCAGAGGATTCAGGAGTGCTGTTCTTCTGGTCAGAGGATTCAGGAGCGCTGTTCTTCTGGTCAGAGGATTCAGGAGCGCTGTTCTTCTGGTCCGAGGATTCAGAAGTGCTGTTCTTCCTGTCAGAGGATTCAGGAGCGCTGTTCTTCCTGTCAGAGGATTCAGGAGCGCTGTTCTTCTGGTCAGAGGATTCAGGAGCGCTGTTCTTCTGGTCAGAGGATTCAGGAGCGCTGTTCTTCCTGTCAGAGGATTCAGGAGCGCTGTTCTTCTGGTCAGTTGATTCAGGAGCGCTGTTCTTCCTGTCAGATGATTCAGGAGTGCTGTTCTTCCTGTCAGAGGATTCAGGAGTGCTGTTCTTCTGGTCAGAGGATTCAGGAGTGCTGTTCTTCTGGTCAGAGGATTCAGGAGCGCTGTTCTTTCGGTCAGAGGATTCAGGAGTGCTGTTCTTCTGGTCAGAGGATTCAGGAGCGCTGTTCTTCTGGTCAGAGGATTCAGGAGCGCTGTTCTTCTGGTAAGAGGATTCAGGAGCGCTGTTCTTCTGGTCAGATGATTCAGGAGTGCTGTTCTTCTGGTCAGAGGATTCAGGAGCACTGTTCTTCCTGTCAGATGATTCAGGAGCGCTGTCCTTCCTGTCAGAGGATTCAGGAGTGCTGTTCTTCCTGTCAGAGGCAGCCGGCTGTAATGTGGATGCCTTCTAGCCATGATTGTCCTAACCAACTAACGGTAGCTTAGCTACAGTAGCTAGCTAGCGACATCACGGCGATGCAGCAGTCCTTACATCAGCATTTTCATCACTGCCGATTGAATTGTGTCCTCTACAGTTGACATTCTGTTCACATGGATCTCCCCTTAGTCTTTTGATCTACTCTACCAATTCCTGCTGGACTCTACAAAGGACATCCAGGGCTTTCCATTGGTGTAGTGCATGATAGGGTGGCATGCTGGGAAGTTCCTCTTTTCTTCATCCAAAATGGCAGGAATAGGAAACAGCTCATTTTATGGAAAGAGGTAGGTCAAATACTGCTTATTATTGTTTTGTTTTTTTTACCATGAAAATTATATATATTCTATTCTTGTTTATTAACATGTTAGGGATGATATATTTCATTCTGAAAGCAGTAAAATTATTTGAATTTTTAGTAATAGCCCTTTTATGAATGTCAATTATAATGGACACCAAGACCATCTTTATGTACTTAATGACCAACATTGTTGCATTCTTTACCAAATAATTGAGGGAGACTGAGATTTGGAGTTGTCAGATGATGAGAGATAAGGACTTTGTTTTTCTGCATTACCAAACAGAGAATATTCTTCCAGGAGTATCACTGTTAAAATAGAAAATGCAAAGGAAGAAATCAACTCAATCAAAGCAGTATGGCTATGCAGACGACCTGGCCATCCCACTCAGCAAGCCAACTTGGGAAGCAGCCGAAGAGGGCCTCACTGAAGATATGAACATCCTGTCTTCATACCTGAGGAACTGGCGTCTCAAGCTCAGCATGGGAAAGACAATGTTTACAATGTTCCACCTCAACAACAGGGAAGCGACCCGTGAGATGAGCGTCATGGTGGATAACGTCCGGCTACAGTACCAACATACCCCCACATACCTCGGTGTGAAGCTTGACAGAACACTGTCATTCAAACAACACCTGGAAGGTGCCAGGGGAAAAACAACTGCCCGTGCCGCGCTGATACGATGACTAGCTGGCACCACATGGGGAGCCTCAACAAAGACACTGCGCATCTCCTCACTGGCCCTGGTGTTCTCTGCCGCAGAGTACTGCGCACCCACGTGAAGAAGCTGGATGTTGTTCTCAACAGCGTCCTGCGGACAGTCTCTGGTTGCCTACAAGCCACACCGGTAAACCAACTGCCCGTACTCGCTGGTATTGCCCCGGCTACCATCAGACGAGAAGCAGCCACACTGGCCCTTTCCCGCAAGGCACAGATCAATGCATCCCACCTCCTTCACAATACCACCACAGAGACACCACAACGTGTGGGCCTAAAGTCACGGCGCCCATTTTTTCCATGCAAGCCTACAGGCTACTCCGCACAACACCATCTGACACTTCCAAGGCCTCCTGGGTCAGGACGAGATGGAGGGACCAGTGGAGGTCAGCAGAACCATCCAGGCTGCACCACTTCATCAATGACCCTCTGGACGTCCCTGGTCAGGACTTGCCCCGGAAGCAGTGGACAACCCTCAACTGCCTAGGGACCGGCGTTGGACGCTACGGCGCCTCAATGAAGAGGTGGGGCCTGCCCTCAAGGACAGTGCCTCATGCGAGTGTGGAACATATCATCACCAGTTGCCCCAAACACCGGCCACCGTATGGAGAACGCGGTCTGATGGAACTGGACGATGAAACGTTGGCCTGGCTTGCCTCAACGGAGCTGCAGGTCTAAAGACACACGCCAGAAGAAGAAAGGAAGAAATGAAGGGCGGCTACGTGGCGTAGTGGGCAAGGCACTCGCCACGAAATGCTGGAGACGCTGGGCTTGTCAGATCGAGCCCAGCGCTCCACATTTGCTTTCAGTTTAGCTGGTCGTCCGTACTAATACACATTGGCCGTATTAGGGGGTGGGAAACTGATGGGTGGGGATCGGGCGTTGTGGACAGCGACTCCTACAGGTCGGTTGGTGCGCCTGCGCAGTAGAATCAGGAAGTGTCGGGGGCAGCGTGAGCCTCCCACGCGTTACTCCTCGCCACGATCAAGCTGCGCAGGTGAAAAGATGCGACTGCTGTTACCTCAAGTACCGGAGGGGACTTGTGCTATGTATGACTTAGTCCACATTGCAGCCGGCTTGTGGGAGGCAAGAAACAGCGTCCGTGACAGGGGAGGGTTGAATTGGATGATACGAAATTGGGATGGGAGAAAAATATAGAAAATGGGAGAAAAAGTGGATACAAAAAAAAAGAAAGGAAGAAATGAAGCACAATGAAGAATGAAGAATGAAGAATTTATGTTAGCAAAATAACTAAATTACAATAATAGATATAGATAAAATATTTTTTTTCACATTTGTTAAAGAAATAATTATTTATTTAATATTCTACAGCAATTTGTATGTTACGTTTGGTCGTATTTTTACACAAAGATGGTCTTGGTGTAAACAAAAATTAATAATAATAAAAAAGTCTAAATTGTAAGATGTTTTATTAACCCTAAATAGGTAGGAAATCACAAAAAAATATAATTTTGAGGACCCTTTTTTTCCTCGGTTCCCAGGAGGCTATGAGAGATTTGTATGTTTGCTTCTGTTTGAAGGTTCATCTTATCAATTTGCAACCCATCTCTATTGGCTCTGGTTCACAGATGTTCCATTTCAGCTCTGTGTGTGGATAGATGTGTGTCTCAATGATCAAACTTATAACACCTTTTCTCTTTTCTTTTTTCTTTTTTACACTGAACTGAGTTGGGGAACAAACTGTGCAGGTGTGTGTCTTGGAGATCTCTACACTAGACTAATGCCATACTCTTCATCATGAGAAATCCATCCTAACCCTATCAAATTAACCCTGTTCTCTTGGATGTGTAACAGTTACACACAGCCTACAAAATTATTATTACCTCTCCTTTCTTCTGACTTTTTCCATAGTACTGTACATATTCCTTTATATTCCCCAATTAAACAAGTCACACGTTGTACCTCTGAGTATTAACACATTTCATACGTGACATTTAATTTCCTTTGCATAACAATTGGCTGCTATATGCTGACTTCCAGTTGATTTGTGTCTAGCTTTACAGGCTGATATATTATCTGGTGTGAACCAGGTCAGCTGCCATATAACCATAGAGGCAGCCGGACGGTAGAGAATGAAATGGCAGAGCTTGAATGAAATAGATGACCTTTACCATCAGCACAGAGTGTCTCGCAGGTGGAAAAGGCACTCGCGTTTGTTGAGAATGCGTTTTTATACGTTTGTTCATTATATGTGCAAGTGGACTCGTGTTTGTAAATAAATAGCCATTGTTCATTTCCGTTTAGTTCTGATGGTGGGTTAGTTAATTGGTTAGTTAGTTCTCCTGTATAACTTAATTTCTGTGCAAAGTAATGCTTCAATCATATGTTGAAAATCCCATCTGTAAAGGAGGATTTCTCTTAAGTAATAAAATCAGTGCCTATTGTTCATTATTGAAGTATCCTAGAGTAGGAATGCTGGATCGTTGACCAGTTTTCCTCTTAAACCCATGTTGTCATGTGACCTGATCAATAGGTTTACATGTACCGGTACGTCAGTACTCTTATTCATAAAAATTGTTTAGCCACAAGTCAAAACATAGATACCTCATATAGTCTGTTCTGTCTAAAAGTCTACTTTTCATAGTCTGTCCTCTTTAGAAGTCTACCTTTCATATAGTCTGTCCTCTCTAAAAGTCTACCTTTCATAGTCTGTCCTCTCTAAAAGTCTACCTTTCATAGTCTGTCCTCTCTAAAAGTCTACCTTTCATAGTCTGTCCTTTCTAAAAGTCTACCTTTCATAGTCTGTCCTTTCTAAAAGTCTACCTTTCATAGTCTGTCCTCTCTAAAAGTCTACCTTTCATAGTCTGATCTCTCTAAAAGTCTACCTTTCATAGTCTGTCCTCTCTAAAAGTCTACTTTTCAGTCTGTCCTTTCTAAAAGTCTACTTTGCATATAGTCTGTCCTGTCTAAAAGTTAACTTTTCAGTCTGTCCTCTCTAAAAGTTTACTTTTCATAGTCTGTCCTGTCTAAAAGTAATTTTCATGCCTGTAATATTAACTATATTGAAACCAAACTCAAATGAATCCACTTTCATGTCTAGACTCAAATGCAATCATCACCTGGCTCTTAACAAAATGACACAATAACAAAAAACAGCAGAGAACCATTTGGTCATGACCTCTGTACTAAAACAGTGGCCCAGTCCCCAACCTCCCTTCCTCCCTCTCTCTATTTCCCTCTTTCTCTCTATTTCCCCCTCCCTCTCTCTCTTTCCCTTGTTCTCTCTCTTTCCTCTCTCTCTCTCTCTTTCCCTCTCTCTCTCTCTCTCTCTCTCTCTCTCTCTCTCTCTCTCTCTCTCTCTCTCTCTCTCTCTCTCTCTCTCTCTCTCTCTCTCTCTCTCTCTCTCCCCCACTCCCCCTCTCTCTCTCCCAGACAGAATTCCCACCTCTCGACTCCGTTCCCAGCGTTTCCTCCTCTGCGACTCCTCAGCCCCACAGACCCTCCGGTTGATTCTGTGTCTCTGCCCATTAATCAGGTGGTGGACCACTTTTATGCCACAGACCAGAGCGGAGGCGAGGGAGCAGGAGAGCAGGTGACCCCCCCCCGTACCCCTATAAATTCACCCCACAACTCTGTCAGAGGGCCGGGGAGGGGGTGGCCAGAGCCGGGAGACCTTGAGGCCCTTCTGTTTGTTTCAGCGTCTCTCACTTCCTCTCTGATGTCATCACCATGATGAGGAGTGTAATTAATAAAAAACAACAGGGTGGCAGGGACAGACAGTAGTTTGTGTGCGTTATTCAGGAATTACTCTGATTACTCCTTTAAAAGGTAAAATAATTACTTGTTACTGATTAATGATTACTTTGTATCAAAGTTATTAGTTACGTTACTAGTTACAAGACTCGTTACTTTCGACCCCCCTCCCCCCATCCGAAAAAGTAATGTACTACCTGTTTAGCTTCTGTTGTTAGCTGTCTGTCTACCTCTCTTCCTTCAAACTAGCTTCCATCATCCCATATTCTCTCTTTCTCTCTCTCTCTCTCTCTCTCTCTCTCTCTCTCTCTCTCTCTCTCTCTCTCTCTCTCTCTCTCTCTCTCTCTCTCTCTCTCTCTCTCTCTCTCTCTCTCTGCCTCTCTTCCTCCCACCCTTCCTGGCCCTTTCTGCTATACTATACAATGAAGCAGACCTGTCTTTAAACATTTACATATAAATAAATACCTTTAAATCAAATCAATAATAATGTGAAGGAGCAGTAGTACAGTAGGTTGTGTCCCAACATGCTGGCAACTGAAACAAACCCAACAAACACTGAGGTGGCGCTGAATAGATTAAGACAAGAGCAAAAGCCTTAATCAGACTCAGACAAAGTTCAAGTTCAAGTTCTTTAATAGTTGTCATACAGAAGTACAGAATACTTTCATACAAAATGCTTCTTACTGTTACGCTCCAGAGACTGTGCTAGACAAGATAGTATCAAATAACATAATAACATAATATAGCATGTAATTTAGAAGAAGAAAAATGAGGTCACAGTGTTCGGTATAGACATATGTACAATGTTCTGAGTTACCATATAATATACAATACTATGCAGTGTACTAATGTACAGTACTATCTAGTGCAAAGCAGAAATGGGATGAGGTACAATTTTAGGTACAATTTACAGTAAGGTGTACGAGTTGTAGTGCAATCCTTCATCCATAAATATAAAGTGTGGGGAGTGGGTGCTACAGTGTGTTTGTTTAAAGTGGGTGTGTGCTATAAAGTGTGTGGAGTGGGTGCTACAGTGTGTTTGTTTAAAGTGAGTGTGTGCGTGTGGATGTGTGTGCTATGTGCGTTTGGTGGTTGTTGTTGTGTAGTGTTCATTCATTGTTCGTTTAGCAGCCTGATGGCCTGGGGATAGAAGCTTCTTCTGAGTCTTTCTGTGCTCGCCTTGAGACTCCGGTATCGCTTGCCTGACCGCAGCAGTTCAAAGAGGCAGTTGTTCGGGTGACTGGAGTCTTTAATGATTCTCTTAGCCTTGCCCTTGCAACGAATTGTGCGTTCGGCTGAACGTGTCACTCTTTGTAGTCTGCTTCGGTCTTGTGCAGTGCTATTCCCAAACCAGGAGGTGATGTTGCCGGTCAAGATGCTCTCTATTGTACATGAGTAGAAGTTCTTAAGGATCTTCTGACTGACTTGGAACTTCCTTAGGCGCCTGAGGAAGTAGAGGCGTTGTCGTGCCTTCTTCACAACACTGTCAATGTGTGTGGTCCATGTCAAGTCCTCGGATATGTAGGCTCCGAGGTACTTAAAGCTGTTGACTCTCTCAACCGGTGCCCCGTCGATGCTGAGGGGGCTGTAGTCCTTGACCCCCGACCTCCTGAAGTCCACAATCATCTCCTTTGTTTTGCTGACGTTCAGGGAGAGGCTGTTTTCCTGGCACCATCCCGCCAGGACCTTGACCTCTTCCAGGTAGGCCCTCTCGTCGTTGGCAGAGATCAGGCCCACCACCACTGTGTCGTCAGCAAATTTGATGATTGTATTGCTACTCCGCTGAGCCACACAGTCGTGTGTGTACAGGGAGTAGAGGAGGGGACTCAGAACACAGCCCTGGGGGGCCCCTATGTTGAGGGTGATGGATGAGGAGGTGCAGTTGCCTGCTCTCACCACCTGGGGTCTGCCAGTCAGGAAGTCCAAGACCCACTGGCAGAGGTCATAGCCCAAGCCCAGGTCCCTGAGCTTGGCTATGAGTATGGAGGGGACTATGGTATTGAATGCCGAGCTGTAGTCGATGAATAGCATTCTCACATAGTTCCCCTGCCTCTTGTCCAGGTGTGATGCTGCTGTGTGCAGCACATGGGCTATGGCGTCCTCCGTGGACCTGTTGGGGCGATATGCAAATTGCAGGGGGTCCATGTTGATGGGGAGGGAGGAGCAGATGTAGCCCTTCACTAGCTTCTCAAAGCACTTCATGGCTATGGAGGTGAGAGCTACAGGGCGGTAGTCGTTGAGGCAAGCAGGCTTGGATTTTTTGGGTACAGGGATAATAGTGGACTTCTTCAGGCAGGTGGGGATGACAGCCTGTTCTAAGGACAGGTTAAATATGTCAGTGAATACTGGGGCCAGTTGGTCGGCACAGACTTTTAGGACTGATTTATACGAATATAAATCAGACATTCTACCCAACAATTTTAGAGATTTGCATGTCATAACTAGTATAGTCACAGCCATATTGAGGGGACCTATTGTGAATAGAATAGAATAGAATAGAAATTGAATAGAAATCCTTTAATGATCCAGAGGGAAATTCGGCACTACAGATCGCTCACATTGAACAACAATAAACATTCAGGTAGTAGTCTGTTAACAGAATTCGATTAAGGGCTCAAGATAGAAACCATGGCCCTCATTCATCAACGTGTCTTACGCACAGATTTGTGCTTACCCTGTGCGTACGATCATTTCTAAGCAAAGAGTGGGATTCATCAATTTCAACTTGAACTTGACTTTATGCTTATGTCTACGCACAGCTCTGGGCACACTTAGCTGACGCCCAGTGGTAGAATATATTATTACAACAAGGAAATGAGCTTCTGTGCATTCGTTTCAACACTGGCGGAGCGCAGTCAGTCAGTAGCCTACACCCCGTATATTCCGATAACGCTATATAAACCATGCTGCATTCATTCTGAGAGAAAGATCTATTATTCCAAATGCTATTTATAGGGTTTTGACCATAATTACACTACTGTTGCTATTTTACAATGAACTATAATGAATTACGGTTCATACAGAAGTTCTGTATGAACCGTAATTCATTATAGTTCATTGTAAAATAGCAACAGTAGTGTAATTATGGTCAAAAGAAAACCCTATAAATAGCATTTGGAATAATAGATATTTCTCTCAGAATGAATGCAGCATGGTTTATATAGCGTTATCGGAATATACGGGGTGTACTGACTGACTGCGCTCCGCGTAGCTCAACTGATTGATTGATTGATTGAAAAGTTTATTAACAGATTGCAGAATGGGTACAGTACAGTACAGCTTAATACATACAATTGTTAAGAGGATGCAGACCTGAGAAAGACTTTCGTCTTGTTTCCATCAGGGTCCCCCATTTTCAATTCATCATAATAGTTATTATTTTGCGCACAGACCGCAGAAACACGGGAACGTTTTGATTATATTTAAAAGGCTTTACGTTAAACGAAACAAGTGGAATTTCGAAGCTGTAAGCAGAATACAAGTCATAGGAACACCCACGATATAGTGTTCTTCCCCCTTTTTACTGTATAAGAAAGAATAAAAAACACATTGCAATGACACCAGATAGTGGACAGACTATGTATATGATGGGATTCAAGTTCGCGTTTTTGTTGATCATAGGCATGCTGTCAGAGTATGATATCTTAATCAAACATTCTAGAACATTTGTCGTCACAGATCATGTCCTAATAGAACATAGGCTATGGCATGGTCCATCGTGATATTGTGTGGACTGTTATTACTGTACTGGTACCACCCATTGTGACAACAGCCTTGTGAGTCCCGCACACAAACATGATGGGATTCAAGTTCATGTATTGAAAGGCAGGCTACATCATACATGCAGTGAGATTCATTGTTCTTGTATATGCTCTCGTATTATTGTTTATATAGGCTACCCAATACTGACATCAAAATAGATTGTAATATGCCTCTAGAAATCATATGCAGCAGGTAGAAAATTGACGGAAGATCCATCGCGATTTGGAATAAAATTGAGGAGAACTTTAATCCCTGGGTATTAATCAAACAACACGGGAAAAGGCAGTCATATTCCAGCGCGGTCTTTGTGTTTGCGCTGCCCAGGCAGCAATGGTTAATAGGTATCATATCCGACATCACCGTAAGTGTACACATCTGTCAGCCTGTCGAACGAGTTGAGTTCTAACAAAGAACATATTACATGCTGGTATGCTGATAGAGTAAACTATTATATGAATATGATATGATACAAGGTATACACTGGTCCGTCGCATACACTGGTATGCGCAAGTTACTGTTGCATAATGTAGGCTATGGCTGCTATTATATGTAATTCATATAGGCTACCTAATAGTATATGATTTTTAGAGGCATCTATTTTGTTGTCGGTAATACCGACAACAAAATAGATGCCTCTAAAAATCATATAGCCAATCGAACACAACTAATAAAGGCATTCATATTACAGCACGGTTATAATGACACACAACCAACGCCAAACAGTGGTCAACGAACGGTCTTTATTAGTATTTTGAGCTGTCCAGGCAGAATTGCAGCAATGGTCTTAGGGAGCCGTTGATATCTGACATCACCGTTTACAAGTCCGCCTTTTATTTATCCCATAAACACGCGCGTTGTGTCTTCTTGGTTCGACAGCAGTGAAAAATCTCTGTGAAGCTTCTCAGAGTTCCGCTCGGGTCAGTCCATTATTTCACATCCCATGGGGGGTGTTTCCTCACTTTTATGACCATATATGGATAATCATGCACGAGCATTGACGGTAGAACAAAGTGGTATTCATCAACACGGAGGAGCATAGGACCTGTGTACGCACGGTTGATGAATCCCAATATTCCTGTGCGTACACTCATTCTAAATTCTGTGCTTACGTGTGGAAATAGAACATGTTCTACGCACACGTTGATGAATGAGGGCCCATGCCTCTTGACCACATTATTGTCGCCCTATAGCCGAATTCTGTTAACAGGCTATGGGCCCAGATAACGCCGGGGTGAAATAATAAGGGTACTGTAGCAAGCTTAGCTGAAGTATAGGCTAGGTTAGCGCCGGGAGCACCGCGTGGCTAGACGCTAGGCCAACAAGAGCTAAAGCTAAGCCTACCAACAACGAAGAGGATGGAAAACAAGAGAAGGGGTAAATGGCCAACATTCAATGGAAAAGCAGAGAACTATGAGCTCTGGGAAGAGCGCATGCTATGCTGCATGCACGGTGCAGGGCTGAAGGAGACGATCCTGGCAGCCCCCACGGGAGAACTGACGGCGGAAGAGCAAGCCCTGGACGACCAGCGTAACGCAAACGCGCACTGTGAGTTAGCGCCGATGCTCGACGACACCAGCTTGGGGCTGATATTCCGTGACACTAAAGACAGAGGCAGAGAAAGCCTGGAGGTGTTGAGAGAGCATTACATCGGGCGAGGAAGACCCAGAGTCGTGGCCCTATACATAGCACTAACGGGCCTGAGGAAGGGGACCACCGAGACTGTGACCGAATACGTCAACAGAGCGGAGCAGATCACGACGCCATTGAGGAGTGCCGGAGAAGCACCAAGCGATGGGCTAATGATGGCGATGATAATGAGAGGACTACCGGAGCTGTACAAACCGTTCACACTCCTGGTAACACACGGTTCAACAAACATGACGTTGGGACAGTTCAAGGCTAAGTTAAGGAACTTCGAGGCCTCAGAAGATACCCACCCAGTCGCAGCGGAGGAGGGAGAGAGGGTGCCAAGGGAGAGAACCAGGACCACGACGGAACTGGCGTGTTGGAGATGCGGAGAGAAAGGCCATCGGAGAAGCGACTGGACAAAGACTGTCTGGTGTAGCTTCTGCAAATCCACGGGGCACACAGACAGAGCGTGCATGAAGAAACACGACCAGAGCGCGCGATACACGCATGGGCAAGATGACGGCCATGGACGAGGCGGAGGCCACGGACAAAATGGCGGCTACAGACAAAATGGCGGCTACGGATGAGACGGCGGCCGTGGACAAGACGGAGGCCACGGACAAAATAGCGGCTACGGACAAGATGGCGGCTACGGACAAGAAGACGGCTGTGGACAGGATGACGACAGCGGACACGATGGCGGCGCCAGTCGACGTGAGACGGATCGAGACGATGCCCGGAGAATAACGGGACAAGAAGACTGCGCTTTCGGGGCGCGGACGGCGTGCACCGCCGGACCGGCCCAGCTACAGCGAGCCCAGAGGAGGGGACTGATCGTGGACACAGGTGCGTCGTCCCATGTCATCAACGACAGGAGTCTGTTCAAGAACTTTGACGACACTTTCCACACGGAGAGGCACAGCATGGAGCTGGCGGACGGGAGACGCACCTACGGATTGGCGCAAGAAAGGGGAGACGCACAGGTATGCCTCACGGACAGTAAGGGGCGCCGGCGTACGGTGACGTTAAAGAACGCTCTCTACGTACCATCGTTCCCACAAGGACTATTCTCTGTAATAGCTGCTACTGTAAGCGGTGCCAAGGTATTCTTCGATAAAGGTAAACATTTTCTTGTAGAACCTGACGGTACCCGGTTTGATATAAAGATGTACCAGATAATATATTATCTGAAAACGGAGTGTAATGACAACGACAAGTGTAATGATAATAATGATATGTGCAGTGGTACGGCCAGTCACGATATTCAGACATGGCACGAGATTATGGGTCATTGTAATTACGAGGATTTACTGAAACTGCAAGTAGTGTCAGAAGGCATGCACATTGAAGGAGAAAAGCGTAGACCTGACAAAAATTGTGCAGTGTGCAAAACGGGGAAGTTTACTCAACCGAGATACAGAAATCCCACAGACAGAGTAAGGGTACAACTTGCATTAGTTGACACGGACCTAGCCGGTCCAGTAAGAAACAAGTCCATAGGAGGCTTTAGATATGTACAGTCTTTTACAGACGTGTGCACAGGGGCAGTGTTTGTTTACTTTCTTAAAGCAAAGAGTGACACACTCCAGGCCACGGAAAAATTCCTGGCGGACATAGCCCCTTATGGTACAGTAAGATGTCTGAGATCTGACAACGAAACCGAGTTCACAAACAGAGAGTTCCAATCACTGTTGAGAAGGTATAAGATAAGACACGAGACGTCACGTCCATATCCCCCACACCAGAACGGGGTGGCAGAGAGGGAATGGCACACCCTTTTCGAAATGGCTAGGTGTAACCTAGCAGATAGTAACTTACCTAAGATCCTATGGCATTATGCGGTGCAAGAAGCCGCTTATATCAGAAACAGGTGTTTTAATAAGCACTCGGGCACCACCCTGTATACAGCGCTGACAGGAAAGAATTGTAATCTAGCCAGAATGCACCGATTTGGATCAGTGTGTTATGCGTACCTGCAGGACAGGGGAAAACCCAAGTCCAGAGGTGTAAAAGGATTTTTCGTAGGACACGACAAAGGAAGCCCTACTTTCCTAGTTTATCATCCCGGTAACGGGAGAGTGCAGAAACACATGCTAGTCAAGTTTGTCACGAAGGCAACATGTGAGAGCGAGACACAGACAGAGGAGCCAGAGCTGGACTCCAGAGTAAGGTGTGTAGAAACAGAGACACATCAACCCAGTGTACTTAGTACGGTCGTGCAGACAGACAGTCAGCAACCCCCAGAGGGCGATGACGAGGAGCACCCGAGGGTGACGTCAAGTGCCCCAAGCAGTGGGAGGTATCCCTCAAGGGAACACAAACCCCCAAAATATCTGACAGACTATGCCGGGAAATGGGTGTATTCAACCAAGTTACCAGAGGGCAGACAGACAGTGGGAGGAAAATGGGTGTATTCAATCCAGGAGGGTATTGAAGGCCATGGCAAATACAAAGTATGGTTAGTAGAAAATTGCTTAAATGCTGAAGAAGGATACTCCAGGTTTAAATACGGGAGGAGTAGAATCCAGGTTTGAATGTCTGACTAGAGACCACGTTAGAATACTGAAATGAATCCTATGTTTAATTCCACGTTTAAATACAGAAATGGGTTTAAGTACAGAGGTGGATGAGTTACCATGTTTAAAATACTGAAATGAATCTTATGTTTAATTCCATGTTTAAGTACAGAGGTGGGTGATTTACAATGTTTAAATACAGAAGTGGAGGATTTTATCATCGCACCAGACAACAATAGAAAGACCTAGGCCGGTTGGACCATTTTATAGGTATGGACTTCGGGCAGTCTAGAAATTGTGTGGAGGTATCCCAGAGGAGATATGTGTAAAAGCTCCTGAGATTTTTTGACTGAAGTAAGAGATGTATAGAAAAACTGTGGGCAGCTTCATTTTGTTAGACAACCTGTACTCGCCCTGACTTATGTTTTTGTAGTGAGTAAGAGTGTCACAGTATTTTTGCTGACCCCACAGAGAAGCATTGAACTACGCCAAAAATATGTTTTTCGTTATCCCAGAGGTGCAGCAGACGGACAGCAGTGTTTCAGAAAAGACAGCAAAGGTTTAAGGCTTAAAGCCCACAGTGATATTATCAGCCTGTGAAGCTGAGTATATGTTTCTAGCTATGACAATGCAAAATGTGTTTATCTAGAACAACTGCTCGAAGTGATGGAGATAAGATTATGAATATATTGCTCAAAATGTAGTAGGTAATTGAAATGTATCCTCTATACCGAATATGGTGTTTTTGAAGATGATGGGCGTTCTGTCAACACCGTTTAAAATGATGGACATTGTGTATATATGGAGACTGTTGTTTATGAGGGCAACCAGGGGACCATTGTGATTGCTAGGAACCCAATGTGTCAACATAGATGTAAACATGCCATTATAGAAAATATCATCTCATCAGGTATGTCATCAGAGAAGAAAGAATGACACCGGTTTACTGTCCAATGGACGACAGAGTAGCAGACACTATGAGGAAACCTGTTTCAAATAAAAATTGAAGGGATTTGCAAGGGTCATGTTTAATGTGAAGATATTGACTGTCATACCCTGTTGATGTTTTTGGGATTATATTATTTCCCTTGTAAAATGTTTTTCCAAGAAGTCAGCCAGTATGCTAAACCCTAAGTGGGAGTGTTGAAGGCAGAGGTCCTGTGTAGGATTGTTAGTAACTGTCTAACTGCATATATAACTGTTTACACTAGTAACTGTCTATCGGCATATATAACTGTTTCCACTAGAGGGCGCCCTAGGCGGAGACACTCAGGAGTACTACCAGGTGGCGAGTATAAATAGATATGTCTCCTCCCACTTTTTTCTCGTCCCCTTAGTCTCTCAGTGGCATTATTTTTTTTCCTAGCCGCATTTCTGGCAGACGCTCTCTGATTGGCCACTGACTGACGCTCTCTGATTGGCCACTGACATGTTTGCCCAATCGCGTGACGAGCTGTGTCTTTGCCCATTTCTGCCTCGAACAGCCTGCAAACTACCTGGCGTTCTATCGCCATGCTCTAAGACAACTCTAACCTTAACCAACTTCGAAAGAGTGCCTAAGCTTAACCGTCGAAAGAACTTGCCGTCACGCTCTAAGACAAACTCTAACCATAACCAACTTCGAAAGAGTGCCTAAGCTTAACCAGTGTAGAACCAGGCGTCGGCCAATCAGCGAGCGTCTTGCCAGAAATGCGGCTAGGAGTGTCTCCGCCTAGGGCGCCCTCTAGTGGAAACAGTCATAGTCAGTAGGACTAAAATAGGAATAAGAATATAATAATATAAAAATAAGAATAAAATAGAATAAAGAATAAAATACAGTCTGGGATATACATTCATATACAATCTAAAATCTTAAATATACAACTATCCAGCCAAAGATATACAGAAATATACAGTCAAATGTACAGTAATAAGTGTGAAAATGTAAAGTGAAAAGTGTCCAGGAAGATTTCGCCAGGCTGTACTGTCACCCTGTGCTCAGTGATGCAGTGAGACACAGTGATGCATTATAGCAGGGGTAGGCAACCCTAGGCACGCGTGCCTGCATAGGCACGCGGGGGCATTTGCATAGGCACAGGGGGCAACATTAAAAAAAAAAAAAAAAAAAAAAAAAAAAAAGTGGAAATTATAATTTTTTTTTTTTTTTTTTGCTTTGAAATATTATAGTGAAATATTTCGCACTGTTGTCGCATTTATCTTGTTGAAATCCTCCCACAGGTTCTTTTTACTACCACATATTTAATTGAGACCCTTTATTTGTTTATTATTTCAATTTAGCTGGAAATACATTGCTACATCATTCAGTAACATTTGCAGAGCCTTATAACAAAAACATTATTACGGTCACCATTGTGACCAGTGGGATTAATCAACAAATTGTATTATTTATTTTTCTATTTCATTGAACATCGCACATGTTAAAACAAGCAATTTTTTTACTCAAAATGTGAGTATTACCAAGTCAACTTGTGTTCTTAAAACAATGACAATAAACATAGTTTTATTAGGTTGAAATAATGTGGTTGTGTACTTATTTGTCTGTTAACTTATTATGAATTGAAAACTGAAAACCTTAATGCACAGTAACTGAACTCAATATTTGTAAGTTCTGGTAACTTATTATATTTTTTTTACAGTGTAGTCTTGCGATTAATTAAAACTTATTTACACGATATACCTCACATTCACCCTCCATTCACATCCTGGTGTTCTCCATTAGGCCTGTAGGTGGAGCTATGACAGCACACGTACAGTACACACACCAATGGTGTGTGATGTGTCCAAAAATGAATGGGCAAATGTGAGTGAAATGGTCACACTGTATGCAGCTGTTTGTCTGCATTGCATCCCCCCCCAACTCAGATTTAGGGTTGATACAACCATCATAATAATATTGTTAATAATAACAATAATGATGTAATAATGTAAAAATTATCATTAAAAAGACCTGATTATGAGAAAAAAATATTACGATGCATGGAATATTGTTGAGGCACACTAGTTACAACTATATTTCAAACGGGCACTCCATGTCAAAAAGGTTGCTGATCCCTGCATTATAGAGTCTAATGGCTGTCGGTTTTGCATTTGTTTCTACAGAATGAGGTGTTGCAACTGAGAACATTTTAAATGTGTGTATTGTGCCTTTTCTGCAGTTGTTGATAACAAGAAGCATCTCTCTTGAATTGTAGCCACAATCGGCATATAAGACCTTGTATGTGCGTGTGAACTGTGAAGAGATCTTGATCAAATGCATGTGTACAAGATGGTGGCTATAAATCTTATATTTTCTACCTAAAGTTGCCTCTGACAAAATGTTTATAAGATTGTTGTGCTATTGCTGGATCTTCAGTCATTATTTGATCTGCAACATCTAATCTGAAAGTTTGATCTGATTTTCGTTTGACGGTACAGGCTTGAGGACCACTGAAACAAAGAGGTATAGAGGCTGCAAGAATGAGAACAGGACTGAAGCAGAGAGGTATAGAGGCTGCTAGAATGAGAACAGGACTGAAACAGAGAGGTATAGAGGCTGCTGAATGAGAACAGGACTGAAACAGAGAGGTATAGAGGCTGCTACAGTAGAATGAGAACAGGACTGAAACAGAGAGGTATAGAGGCTGCTAGAATGAGAACAGGACTGAAACAGAGAGGTATAGAGGCTGCTAGAATTTGTATTTAATTTATCCTTTATTTATCCAGGAATGTCCCATTGTATGTATGTATGTATGTATGTATGTATGTATGTATGTATGTATGTATGTATGTATGTATGTATGTATGTATGTATGTATGTACTGTATGTATGTATGTATGTATGTATGTATGTATGTATGTATGTATGTATGTATGTATGTATGTATGTATGTATGTATGTATGTATGTATAATAATAATGCAGGACCTGCTCAGAGGTCTTTAATTGGCATTGGCTATTATCCACAAAACACACACACACACCGGAACACACACGCATGCATTGTCTGTAGGATCGCTGATGCGATTCGTCTCTGCGATTAACCCATCCCGTCGTCCTTCCCCCCAAGGGCAGCCGGGAGCAGACAGGCGTCAACGTGAGCCGCGCCAGGGGACCAATCCAAGTGCTCCTGTCCGTCTTCGTCAAGGACGCCACAGCGTTAGCGATCTGTTGTTGTGCATGTTTTTCCATTGGGTTTATCTTATCGGGGGGGAAACCCTTGCGAGCACGGGGAGAACATGCACACTCCACACAGAAAGGCCTGGGAGATACCCCACCTGGGTACCTGGCATCATGGAAACCTGGTCCCCAAGCGGGAATCGAACCCTGGACCTTCTTGCTGTGAGGCGACAGTGTTAACCACTACACCACCGTGCCGTGTATGTATGTATAATAAGAATGTATAATCTGAGGGGAGTGGGTCACCAAAAAAAATAAGATGTTTTGGGGACCTATATTAACTTGTTGAAAAGGACAACAATATTTCCACTTTACAGTTTATAGTTAGAATGCATACATAAATTAATAATGTATCATCCTCTTCCTATTTAAACATATGTATTGTGATCGGGCACATACAATATGATATAATTAAATTAATCTGCTTAATGACTACATATACGTGCTTTATCACTACAGTAAACACAGGATAGGTACAAATCTGACAGAAAGACAAACAAGAATCACATTCTTGTGAATAAATTAAGTTATAATTAAAAGATAAAATAAATACTAATTAAATGTTCATGTGAGGTCCTAAAATATGTGTCTGGAGAATTTGTTCCTGGAATGAATTTGCTGTTGCAACCGCTGAGAATTTAAAAAGCTATGCTTTTGTAAGTTTGCTGTTTTACGTTTGTTATTTTTTCATATTGTTTACACCTGCAAAGTAGCCTGCTACATTAGATATGACAGAGACTTACTACTGAACTGATTCAACGATCACTCACCCATGTTTCTCCATGAAGACCCCTTGTTTATTCAAGCCACGGCAGCTCCACGAGCCACGGAAGGTCCATGAGCCACGGCAGGCAGCTCTACAAGACACGGCAGGCAGCTCCACAAGACACGGCAGGCAGCTCCACAAGACACGGCAGGCAGCTCCACAGGCCACGGCAGCTCCACAAGACACAGCAGGCAGCTCCACAAGACACAGCAGGCAGCTCCACAAGACACGGCAGCTCCACAGGCCACGGCAGCTCCATGAGCCACAGCAAGCAGCTCCACAAGACACAGCAGGCAGCTCCACAAGACACAGCAGGCAGCTCCACAATAATAATAATAATAAATCAAATTTCTATATTGACTTTCAGGAAACCCAAGGTCGCTTCACAATCAAGAGGGCTAGGGAAAGGGGGCAATAGGGGAAATGGGAGGCGGGGGGATGAGGGCAGGTAAGGGATAATTAACCTAATCTAATCTAAACTAACTAATGGGGAAAAGCCTTGGTGAAAAGGTGTGTTTTGAGAGCAGTTTTGAAGGTGTCCAGGGTTGGGGCATTGCGGATTTCAGGGGGGAGAGAGTTCCAGAGAGTAGGGGACGCTACGCTGAAGGCTCTTTCACCGAAAGTCTGCAACCTGGTGCGAGGGATGGAGAGGAGACCCAGATCAGAGTATCGTAGGTTCCGGGATGGAGTGTGCTGGTGGAGGAGATGATACATGTATCGGGGGCGAGGGCATGGAGGGACTTGTAGGTGAGGAGCAGGAGTTTGAAGGATATCCGGAACTTGACTGGGAGCCAGTGGAGGTGGATGAGGGTGGGGGTGATGTGCTGCCAGGGCTTGGTGTGAGTGAGAACCCTGGCAGCTGAGTTCTGTACATACCGGAGCCTGTCCAGGGCTTTGCTGGGTACCCCGAACAGGACTCCGTTACAGTAGTCCAACCGGGAGGTGATAAATGAGTGGATCATCAGGGTCTCAGCCACAGAATCTAAGAGTGAACGTCGGAGACGGGAGATGTTTTTGAGGTGGTAGAAGGCAGACTTGGTAACGGATTTGATGTGTCAAGTCAAGTCAAGTCAAGAGTTTTAATTGTCACGGCATACAGGTATACAATGAAATGCGGCTGGTCTTGCCCGCGACGATGTGCAATACAGTGGTACAACATATAATAGAATCCAATAAAATACAGTGGTACAACATATTAATAGAATCCAATAAAACAGTGCAATAAACAGGTACATGGTGTGCCATCTCGGTATCTGTACATTAGTATTTACAGAGCATATAGGACATGCTAGGTAGCTTTAGTAGTGCAATACACTGTTCCTGATGCTATACTACTTTAAGTGGCCTTTCCTCTGGCCATAAGTGTGCGTGTGTGCGGCATGAGTGTTAAAGTGGCTGCTAGTGTGTGAGCGTGCTCAGCGTGCGTGTCGTGTATGTGCTTGTGTGTGGATAGTACAGTTTCTGTGTCTCTCAATGTTCATTGTTCAAGGCTCTGATGGCCTGGGGGAAGAAGCTTAGCCTAAGCCTCTCCGTCCTAGTAGCTGGAGTTCGCAGGCGTCTGCCTGACCTCAGCAGCTGGAACAGGCTGTTATTGGGGTGGTGGGGGTCTTTCATTATCCTGCAGGCTCTGGATTTGCACCTCTTGTTGTATAGAGCCTGCAGGGGAGGTAGCGCAATCCCCGTGGTACGCTCGGCTGAGCGCACCACACTCTGTAGGGCCTTCTTGTCCTGTGCCGTGCTGTTCCCATACCAGGCAGTGATGTTTCCGGTCAAGATGCTCTCTACAGCTCCTGAGTAGAAGGACTGGAGTATCTTCCCCGATACTCTGAACTTCCTTAACTGTCTCAGGTGGTAGAGGCGCTGCTTCGCTTTCTTTACTACTGTGTTTATGTGTGTTGACCATGTCAGGTCCTCTGAGATGTGGACCCCCAGGTACTTGAAGCTGCTCACCCTGTCCACGGTAGCCCCGTTAATCGTCAGTGGTGTGTGTGTCTCCTGCTGTCCTCTCCTATAATCCACGATCAGCTCCTTGGTTTTACCAATGTTCAGGAGCAGGCTGTTGTCCTGGCACCAACGTTCCAGTACCTCAACCTCCTCTCGGTAGGCCTTCTCGTTGTTGTCCGAGATCAGCCCCACCACCACCGTGTCGTCGGCGAACTTCACAATGGAGTTGGAGCTGAACTTGGCCGCACAGTCGTGTGTGTAGAGTGAGTACAGCAGGGGGCTTAGAACACAGCCCTGGGGGGACCCGATGCTCAGGGTGATGGTGTTGGAGGTCTGACCCCCCACCCTGACCGCCTGGGGTCTTTCACTCAGAAAGTCCAGTACCCAGGCGCTCAGGGCGGAGCTCAGGCCTAGCTCGATCAGCTTGTCCACCAGTCTGGTGGGGACTATGGTGTTGAACGCTGAGCTGTAGTCAATGAACAACAGTCTCACATAGCCCCCCTTCTGACGGTCAAGGTGGGAGAGAGTGCTGTGCAGTACCTGGGAGACCGCGTCATCAGTGGACCTGTTTGTCCTGTATGCAAATTGCATAGGGTCCATATCACTGGGGAGAGAGGCACAAATGTGGTCCTTGACCAGCTTCTCGAAACATTTCATGACCACAGAGGTGAGTGCCACCGGTCTGTAATCATTTGGACATGTTGGGGAGGGTTTCTTCGGTACAGGGATGATGGTAGACATCTTGAAGCAGGCAGGGACTACTGACTCCGCCAGGGATTGATTAAATATGGCGGTGAACACCGGGGCAAGCTGGTTTGCACAGGACTTAAGTATGCGTCCTGTTATACCATCTGGGCCTGCAGCCTTCCTGGTGTTCACCTGCATAAATGCTCTTCTCACACTGTGTTCCGACAACGAGAGAGCGCCCCCGCCCCCCCGCGGTTGCCCCCCCCCCTCCACAACAGCCGGTGCGCCAGTGACGTCACTAGCCAGAGGGCTAGCGGCGACACTGTCTACACCGAACCGAGCGTAGAAGGAGTTGAGTTTGTCCGCTAGAGAGGCGTCGTCGCTCCCCATTGAGGGGGCGCTGACTTTGTAGTCAGTTATTGTCTTCAGTCCCCTCCACAAGCCTCTTGTGTCGTTTTGTGCCATTTGTGTCTCCAGTTTCTCAGCATATGTCCTCTTAGCAAGTTTAACAGCCTTGCGCAGAGTGTAGACTGAAGCCTTGTACTCTTCCATATTTCCTGACTCTCTGCCCAGGTTATAAGCCGTGGTGCGTGAGTTTAGGGCTGTTCTTATAGTGCTGTCCACCCAAGGTTTCTGGTTTGGGAAAACCCGCGCCTTCTTTGTGAGGACAATGCCGTCTACCACTGTTGCTATGTAACAAACAACGGTATCAGCGTACTCGCTGACGTCACTGGCGCTTCCTTTAAACATGTCCCAGTCTGTATCCGCGAACGCGTCACAGAGATCGGTCTCTGATTCGTCAGACCACTTTTTTGTCTCACGTGACACGACGACGTCACGCGATCTTTGTTTGTATGCTGGAATTAAAAAAATGGAGTCGTGATCGCTCGCGCTTGTAGAGCCCATCAGTGGCTGAGCCGCTACAGCCTTGTAGGCAGCTCTGAACGGGGTGTAGCAGTGGTCGAGTGTGTTCCCCCCTCTTGTGGAGCAGGCGATGTGCTGAAAAAAGGTCGGCATCACTTTTTTCAGGTTTGCCTGATTGAAGTCACCAGTCACTATCGTCGCGGCTTCTGGGTGCTTGATCTGCTGTTTGTTGATGTAGTCGTGTAATTCCCCCAGCGCTTTGCCAGTATTTGCCTGTGGGTGAATATACACGACGGATAAAATGACCGCGGTAAACTCACGGGGTAGGTGATACGGGCGACACAGGATCTGGAGATGTTCCATATCTGGGGAGCATGAACTTGAGAGGACATGTACTTCCTTGGGATTAACCCAGAGATTGTTCGTGAGGATGCAGACCCCACCTCCGATGCTCTTCCCAGAGGCTGCCGTGTGATCTGCTCTCAGGACGGTGAAATTGTCCGATGGAGAGACGCTGTTGTCCGGCGTCGCTGGCTTGAGCCATGTGGGAGTGAAATGAAAGTGGACAACGAGAGAGCGCCCCCGCCCCCCCGCGGTTGCCCCCCCCCCCTCCACAACAGCCGGTGCGCCAGTGACGTCACTAGCCAGAGGGCTAGCGGCGACACTGTCTACACCGAACCGAGCGTAGAAGGAGTTGAGTTTGTCCGCTAGAGAGGCGTCGTCGCTCCCCATTGAGGGGGCGCTGACTTTGTAGTCAGTTATTGTCTTCAGTCCCCTCCACAAGCCTCTTGTGTCGTTTTGTGCCATTTGTGTCTCCAGTTTCTCAGCATATGTCCTCTTAGCAAGTTTAACAGCCTTGCGCAGAGTGTAGACTGAAGCCTTGTACTCTTCCATATTTCCTGACTCTCTGCCCAGGTTATAAGCCGTGGTGCGTGAGTTTAGGGCTGTTCTTATAGTGCTGTCCACCCAAGGTTTCTGGTTTGGGAAAACCCGCGCCTTCTTTGTGAGGACAATGCCGTCTACCACTGTTGCTATGTAACAAACAACGGTATCAGCGTACTCGCTGACGTCACTGGCGCTTCCTTTAAACATGTCCCAGTCTGTATCCGCGAACGCGTCACAGAGATCGGTCTCTGATTCGTCAGACCACTTTTTTGTCTCACGTGACACGACGACGTCACGCGATCTTTGTTTGTATGCTGGAATTAAAAAAATGGAGTTGTGATCGCTCGCGCTTGTAGAGCCCATCAGTGGCTGAGCCGCTACAGCCTTGTAGGCAGCTCTGAACGGGGTGTAGCAGTGGTCGAGTGTGTTCCCCCCTCTTGTGGAGCAGGCGATGTGCTGAAAAAAGGTCGGCATCACTTTTTTCAGGTTTGCCTGATTGAAGTCACCAGTCACTATCGTCGCGGCTTCTGGGTGCTTGATCTGCTGTTTGTTGATGTAGTCGTGTAATTCCCCCAGCGCTTTGCCAGTATTTGCCTGTGGGTGAATATACACGACGGATAAAATGACCGCGGTAAACTCACGGGGTAGGTGATACGGGCGACACAGGATCTGGAGATGTTCCATATCTGGGGAGCATGAACTTGAGAGGACATGTACTTCCTTGGGATTAACCCAGAGATTGTTCGTGAGGATGCAGACCCCACCTCCGATGCTCTTCCCAGAGGCTGCCGTGCGATCTGCTCTCAGGACGGTGAAATTGTCCGATGGAGAGACGCTGTTGTCCGGCGTCGCTGGCTTGAGCCATGTGGGAGTGAAATGAAAGTGTGGAGTCGAGGGTGATGCCCAGGTTATGGACTTCGAGAGATGGGGAGATGGAACAGCCGTCAACGTGGAGGAGGAGATCTCCAACCTTCCGGAGCAGTGCCTTGGGGGCCACAACCATGAGCTCAGTCTTTTTGCTGTTGAGTTTAAGTAGTTTTGACATCCAGGTTTTTATGGCATGGAGGCAGTTGACTAAAGACCGTGGGGGGAGATGGGAGGATGGTGAGGTGCTGAGATAGAGCTGAGTATCATCAGCATAACAGTGGAAGTTGAGTCCGTAGTGACGTATGATCTGACAGAGGGGGAGCATATAAATGGTGAAAAGTAGGGGACCCAGCACGGAGCCTTGGGGGACACCATGGTTGACTGGGGCCGGGGGGGAGGATGAGCCACTGACGCTGACAAACAGACCTATTTGCGAGATATGAGTTAAACCAAGACAGAGTTGTACCGGTGATGCCAAGGTTGTCGGAGAGGCATTTGAGGAGGACTGTGTAAGATATTGTATCAAACGCCGCGGAGAGGTCGAGAAGGATGAGGAGGCTGATGTGTCCGGAGTCTTCAGCAAGGAGGAGGTCATTTGTGATCTTGATGAGGGTGGTCTCTGTGGTGTGATGTGCTCGGTAGGCTGACTGAAGGGGTTCGTAGAGCTCATGGTTGGACAGATGTTGGTGAAGCTGGGCCGCAACTGCAAGGCGACTGGAGATCAGCCGGTAGTTATCCAGCACCTCAGGGTCCAGACCAGGCTTCTTTAGGATGGGAGTGATGGAGGCGGTTTTGAAACAGGAGGGAACTATTCCAGATGACAGATAGGAGTTGACGATGTCCGTTATGATGGGGCAGAGGGTGGGAAGGCAGGCCTTGACCAGCACAGTGGGCTAGGGTTGTCACGATACCAACATTTTAGTTTCGATACTATACCAATATTAATTTCGATACTTTTCCTTAAAATCAGGGAAACACTCTCAGATGTCATTATTGTTCTTTATTTTAAAACACAACAATGACAAGAATAAATAAATAAAATTAAAAGCAATGGCATTCAAAATGCTGGAGAACTTTTTTTGCACTCAAAACAGTTGCTGTATGTGTTTCTGAACCCAGCTTTCTCAACTGTATATATATTGGAACTTGGTCCATACAGATGAACTCTGTGACTGCCCTGTTGAGCCTTTTATCATCTTTGGACTAATTTGTGTACTTAATATGCTGCTCAAAAAAAGCGGAGGTTAGGTTGCTTCTGAGTGGGGGGAGTCACTCTGTGAGCCAAACTCAGCAGACTTCTGTAGTTAAAAAAATGTCAAGGGGTAGAAAAAGTATGGTGGTATTATTATACATTTGTCATAGCAGAGGGCCTAATTAGTTTGAGATACCATAAGTTACCTAGAAAACATTTTGATGAGTGAGACTGATTATAGCCTATCATAATCTAGTCTATGTCATATTGTAGGCTGTTTAACAAGGCTGATTTCCGTTGTCTTTATACAGTATGTATGAACCATTAATGGGCAATAATTGTCAAATGTCTCTGTATAAATCACGTTTGTGACTAAGCCATAGAGATGCTGTGTTTACTAGCTTTCAGCACGGGAGTTTAGGCTATGTATAGCTTATTATTAGGCTTTTCAATTTATTTTCTATTCTTGCGAATAGCATTGTGGACATTTTCTAATGCTCGTATAAGGAACTGTAGTCACGAGAGCTAGCATAGCTCGTCCAACGAATGTTGGCATCAATGGCATGACTACAGTACTGATAGGAGCTACTGTAGCACGTAACGTTAGTTATCATAACCATCGGCAATTGCAGTGAGGATCTTTATTGATTAACGTTAGCTAGCTAGCTTTAACTAGAATTATAGTTCGCTAGCTATATAAGCTAACGTTAGCCGAGTTTACTCTATGCAAAATGTGCTAGCTAGCTAACATTAATCAATAAAGATCCTCACTGCGATTGCCGATGGTTATGATAACTAACTAATCGCAGTGAGGATCTTTATTAATTAACGTTAGCTAGCTAGCACATTTTGCATAGAGCAAACTCTGCTAACGTTTTTCATTAGCACTAAAAGTGAATTTTCTTCAGAATGTCATCTTTCAAAAGAGACCGGGCTCATGCATGTGCTATAAGTATAAAGTATGTTGTTTTGGTTTGCAAAAAAGGTATGCAGTCCTCAAAAACTAAAACTAAAATGGCCAGGGAGACTCATTGCAGGTTAAGCGGTTTTAAAATAGAAAATGCAAAGGAGGAAATTAAGCTCAATGAAGAATGAATAATTTATATTAGCCAAATAACTAAATTACATAAATTGAGTTAAAGAAATAATTATTTATTTAATATTCTACATCCATTTTCTACGTTAAGTTTGGTCATCTTTTTACATGAAGATGGTCTTGGTGTCCACTACAGTGGACATGCTGTAAAATACAAAATACAAATACATTTAAAAAACAAATCTAAATTGTAAGATGTTTTATTAACCCTAAATAGGTAGATATCACAAATTATTTTTATTTTGGGGACACTTTTTTCCCTCAGTTCCCAGGAGGATAATATACAACACCTGTAGCTCAACTGCAAAAACTGCTTTTTTGATTTGATTAGATTTAAAAACACATTAACTACATTAAAAACTAATTATCTTGACCAATTTGTATTCCTGAGGATATCACCTAAAAGCATTAATTAAAACACTTATTTCCAAGGTGGTCCTCGATGGAAGACATAAAACAAATAGTTTTTGCACCTTCACGTGGTAGGCACATTAACTGTAGGTCAAACTCTCCAAACAAACAAGCACACCATTGAGTTAATTGCCATATAAATCACATACAAAGATCTAACTATTACTCCTCTCTGAACATGAATACAACAAAAAGGTGATCATTAACAGTGTAAACCTTATGCAATATTGATGATCATGAATAGTTTATTTTCGGTCTTTGTTTGCAGATAAATCAAAAACACACATGTGTGGACTTTCAAAAGGAAAAGAAAAAAAGAAAAAATCACAAATGTACATATTCAAAGTAAGCTCACACACAAAATCCAAACTCAATGACCGAAAAAAGGAATAGGCTGAAGCACATGCTTATTTTTGCCTATCCTTTACAATTCTTAAAAACTAAATATACTATAAGAAAGAAAAACTTAAAATATGCTGCAAGATATAATTATTTATACATGAAATTTGTATGAACTGAGTAGTTAGTATCAAATGAAATAAGATGGAACAGCTCCATGCATTAATTGAATAAACAACTATTTGCTCATTACCAGTATGTTTAAATTGAACAGCTTTTTGCACATCTTTGTCAGGGAATTCTAACAATTCTGGACCTGAATGTACCAGTTAATTGTAATCATCTCTCTCTCCTTATGTCTAGTCAAGCCAGGTTGTGGAGGAGAGAGACAGGGATGAACAGGTTATAGACTACTTTGCCCATCCTGAGCCTGCTATGATGCAGGTGTTTTTACATCACCACCCAAAACAAGATTCAGCCAAGAGCGAGTGAGTACACTGGTCCACTTGCACTGGTACACTTGTCCATGGCATTTACTACCCAGCTTTGTAGTGGTTTGGGGGAATAGTACAGTAGGTACGCATATTTAAGGGGACTCAGTCAGGCAGTCAGTCAGTCAGTCAGTCAGTCAGTCAGTCAGTCAGTCAGTCAGTCAGTCAGTCAGTCAGTCAGTCAGTCAGTCAGTCAGTCAGTCAGTCAGTCAGTCAGTCAGTCAGTCAGTCACTCACTCAAGAAAAGAAATATTAGCAGCATAGCAATGATAACATTTTAATGAATTAAAATGAATTTACAATATAAGAATCACCATGTAGTAATAGTCACAGTGTGTGTGTGGTGGGTGCAAAGTGGCAGTAGAATCAGTGATAAAGTAGCTCTTTTAACAAACACTGCATGGGTGTAGTGTGTGCAGGTTATTAGTATGTGAAAATCAGTAGCAGAGACAGCGATAAAATAGCAGTGTATTCCAGTGTATACCGTCACAGGCCGGTAGCCAGACTCTAGTGTAATGTGTTCATGTGTCTGACTGTCTATGGTCTGGGGCCTTGAGGCTGGAGTACTGTTTGCCAGATGGCAACAGCTTTGTGGTTGGGGTGGCTGGGGTCCTTACAGTAATAATCTTGCCGGATTTGCTGACACACTCCATTGTATATATCCTGGATGGAAGGGAGCTCACAATCCTGTACTGGGCTGTTACCACGACCCTCTGTAGCGATTTGTGGTCGAGGGCAGAGTGGTTTCCATACCAGGCGGTGATGCATCCAGTCAGGATGCTCTCAGTTGTGCTCTCAGTTGTGCCCATGCTGAATGTCTTCAGCCGCCTGAGGTGAAAAGGCCTTGTGTTACTACATCACCTGGCCGGTTGCACATCCCAGGTGAGGTCCCTGGAGGAACTTTAAGTTGCTGACCGGTCTGCACATCCCAGGTGAGGTCCCTGGAGGAACTTGAAGCTGCTGAACGGTCTGCACATCCCAGGTGAGGTCCCTGGAGGAACTTGAAGCTGCTGACCGGTCTGCACATCCCAGGTGAGGTCCCTGGAGGAACTTGAAGCTGTTGACCGGTCTGCACATCCCAGGTGAGGTCCCTGGAGGAACTTGAAGCTGCTGACCGGTCTGCACATCCCAGGTGAGGTCCCTGGAGGAACTTGAAGCGGCTGACTTTCTCCACAGCAGACCCGTTGAGGTTCATGGGGTCCAGCCTTTCTGTCTCCTGTAGTCCACGACCAGCTCCTTGGTCTGGCCAATGTTGAGGGAGAGGTTGTTCACCCGGCACCATTGTCTCTTACCATCTTCCCTGAAGGTCGTGGTTTCGGCAGGCGGGGGGGGGCTTCTCCTCGGAGGTTGGTGTAGTTAACCTCGAACTGTGCTTAAAAGTTCTTCAGCTCATCTGGTAGGGAGGCAGTGATGTTGGCTGTGCTACTGGTTTTCCAATATCGTGTTTAATCCTTGCCACACACTATATCGTGTTTAATACTGAATAGAGAGATATTTCAAGTCTGGGGAACAGAATGTTTTTAGTGTATGAACATTTCCAGAATTGCACCAGGCATTGTTAACTCATTCCCGGCCAACCACGTATATATACGTGTTTGATCGCCAACCGGTCAGCACCATAAATGTATATATACGTTTTTGGATGGTTATTTCTTTTATTCGATTTTTTTATTCATTTCAGGCACACGGTTACCATAGGGAATCATTCTGAGATCGCTAGAGTGCAATACCGTCCGCATACTCCTAGGTGGCAGTATCGCCCACCCGTTGAAACCCTTTTTTTTCACACCCAGTGTTACATTTAATTCCCTCTGGGCGCAGTATTTTGGGTCAGGCGAGTCTAGCAGTTCACCCGATCACATTAAAACGTGTCCAATGCCCCCGATGCATGTGTTGTGCCGGATTATGTTGGGGACACGATGGACACCAATACTGGAAATCGCGATCAGACAATTGGAATATTCTTTTTGGGATACCTCCTAGTAAAGGTAAGGACTATATGACATCAATCCTACTTTGATCCAACCATGGTTTCACATCGATCGCAACGATCATAATGTAACATACTCCAAAATGTATGCCATTGGTGACGACCAAAGCATCAAAAAACTACCCCCCCCCCTTTCATGCATTCATGATGAAACATAATACCTATTATGTACATTTGATTTGGAAATAGTAGCGTGTCCAGGCAAGAAATGCCAGCGCTTATAGCAGAATTCACGTAGCGCCCTATAACTCAGCTTTTCAGGAATTAGCCCGGATCACTCCTAAACTATACAATATTCACCACGGTATAACACGCAGACGTATACATGAAGAAATTCATTATTTTTCACATGTTGAACGATGGATAGTTGATGTCAAATGAGCCATAGTATTGTCTCCATAGCTATAATATAGAATATAGATATAGCCCTGCAAACACCGCATCCCTACTGTATATATTAGAGCGGTGGCGCAGTAGGAACAAAGATAGCTAGACCCGCCGGCGCTGAAAGGGTTAATCATAAAGCAGACTCCTCCACCTTTGCTTTTGCCTGAGTGCTCTTTATTGGTGTCTGCCTGCCGTGTCTTGTGGAGCTGCCTGCCGTGTCTCGTGGAGCTGCCGTGTCTCGTGGAGCTGCCATGTCTTGTGGAGCTGCCTGCCGTGTCTCGTGGAGCTGCCGTGTCTTGTGGAGCTGCCATGTCTCGTGGAGCTGCCTGCCGTGTCTTGTGGAGCTGCCTGCCATGTCTTGTGGAGCTGCCTGCCGTGTCTTGTGGAGCTGCCGTGTCTTGTGGACTTCTGATGCTCCTGACCTCTGCTCTCTAAGTTACTTGACTTTTTCCAGGCTAAAGTGATTTCCATCCATCAACAACTCACGGTGCTCCTCCCCAGTGGATGTTCCGCTGTAGTGGTCTGCAAGGGCCTTGAAATAAAGCCCGTGCCCAGCCCGAGCCTGTGAACTTCAGGCCCTGCCCGAAAATAAGCCCGACTGTAAATAATATTTTAAGCCCTAGCCCGCGTGAAAACCAGAAAAAAATATTATTATTATTATTATTTTTTGTATTTGTTTTAAATATTCGAAACACGGTTTTATATGAACTTAATAAATAAACAAAAACGAAAATGTTCAATAGGTCTACATAAATAACAGATAGTGAAAACTAAAGAAACATTAATTATATAGACAAATATTAAATTATTTTTTTGTTTTAAATATTTTAAACACTGCTGCGAACCACAGGTCAATGGGAGGGGGAGGAGGAAATGTCTTCTCTGTCTTGTCTTTTGTTATGTCTTGAATTTAACTGGGGATTTTATTGGGGGGCAGCTATTTAGCTATTTCTTCACTATTTGGTCATTTATTAGATAGCCCCCCTTGAAACCTTGAAATTTTGAAATTTAACATTTAAAAAGGTTGAATTTTCTTTTCTTTTTGTCTTTATAATTTATAAATTGTTATTTCTGTATTATTATTGTTTTTGTTATTTTCCTGTGAAGTTCTGTGTATTGTGATTGTGGTTAATTGTGATTGTGGTTAATGTGTTGTCTTGTTTCATGTAATTAATAATAAAAAAAAATTGATAAAAAAAAAAAAAATCTAAACACTGTTTATATATTAACTAAATTTTTATTTTAGTTTATTAATACTGTTTAATATTAAACAAAAACGAAAATGTCCAATAGGTCTAACTAAATAACACATATCATGCTGAAAACTAACAACCATTCTATAGCCTGTTTCGCTAATTCTATTTCCCAGCGCTCGCGTTGACTCACACGGCAGCCTCGTAAAACGTATTTGAAGGCTATATGGAATTTTCTTTGACACACACACACACACACACACGACACAATAGCCTACTCAGTCACTATACAAACAAACAGAAAACATAAATCAGATTTCGAGCAGAGCAACATTTATATAATGAAAGCGCAACAGAACAGGGCAGCAGAGCGACCCCACACACCAGCAAATAATAATAATCACTCACCACTTCGCTGTGTTGATGTCAGCAAGGCGTTGAACAACGTTAACAAAACATCCAAGAACAAATTAAAACATTCGCCAACTGGCTATATTCCAACTTCAACCTATGCCACTTCGATCTGGTTAATTTGTTCATCATCCACCTGAGCGCTCCCCTCGAGTTCTCCCTCCAGGCTGCGAAGGGAGACATCCAAATGTTTCCAAAAATGCTACTTTTATCCGACTATTTTATCTGTTAACCTATACATCTTGACTCCTCAGACACGAGGCTTTCACTATCTGATGACAGCACTACGTTACGCGAAAATGAAACAGAAACTTAATGTTATCCTATAACCCTAGTTATATGAGTATAGCGAGCAAAAAAAAAAAAAACGCAATAAAAATCTTTTTTTTAAAGAGGGCACTGCCCGGCCCGGCCGAGCCCGAATTATTTATTTAAAAACAAAGCCCTACCCAGCCCGAACCCGTCGGGTTGGGTAGGGCCCCGTCGGGCTTGGGCAAGGTTGCAGTGCACTATTCCGCTGGTCATGAAGTTGGTTACCAGAGCCAAAGCTTCCACCTGCTCTCTCGACCCCATGCCCTGGAAGCATTTTCTCTGTTTGGTAATGCAGAGACACATCTTGCATTTGGTACACCTCATGCTTACGCTTCTTCTGTTTATTCTCTTTTTTTCGCTCTGAGCGGCATCTGTTCTTACACGAGAAACAGGTGAGAGAGAAGAGGGGGGGGGGCTTAGTAAGATATGTGATTGGGCCAGCTTGATGGGCCGCTGTCCCAGCCTAGTGGCGGGGGGGGGGGGGGGGGGGGGTGCTTAGTAAGAGATGTGATTTGGCCAGCCCAGTGTCAGTCAGTACCAATGGGCCACTGTCCCAGCCTAGTAGTGGGCCGGTTGACCAAACTTTTTTATAGTGTTGTAGCTACTGACCAGACCAGAGCATCCGAGTGTTGTAGCTACTGACCAGACCAGAGCATCTGAGTGGCTGGAGCTGCACAAACCCTTGACAACAGCATATTTTGTAATGGTGGAGCATGAACAAAATGCCAACTTTGGTTGAGGCAAAATAAAGCAAGATGCATGTTATGTTAATTTAGCACAGCCGTGTAGTGCATTTCTGACAGTAGCTAGCGCTACATTGACTCTACATATAGTTGCTTGCATTGGATATCAATTCATTGTCAATTTCCTCACTTTGTTTTCTTTAGCATCTTTGGTTAATTAACGTGTATTTGACGTTAACTTAGCTTAATGTTAGTGATGGCGATGGATGCTAGCTGCTAACATTAGCACCAGCAAGTTGCAAAATTCTGTACCATGTATCAATTCATCATACATTTTATAGCTTGGCTTTCTTGTGCATCTTAGCAGCAAAGCACACAGGGGTTGTGTGGTGGATGGTTGTGCTGCTTCTGTTAGGGATTGTGTTGGCTAGGACCCAATAGCAGAACAGAACAAGGAGAGAGCAGGCAGGACACAGAGGGTGGAGATCAAAAATAGAGCTTTACTTAAACAAGGAACAGCAGCAAACAAAAGTACTTCCAAAAAACATCAACAAAAACCTCAGAGAACTGGCTGGCAGAGAACAAAATACAAAAACTAACTAACACAGGAAAAAAATACGACTGACACTAGGAACAAATGAGACAGGAACAAACAGCTAAGCAGCATACAGGATACAGACCAGAGACAGGATAACAGGATACAGGAAACACTAACAAACAAGACAAACTGTAACACGAAAACAAAGGTGGGACCAAAACAAAACACTAAACACTAGGAACACTTACTATAGGAATAAGGAGTCACAGGAACAGAGCAATGAACACAAACATCAAACAACAAACTGACAATGGAGAACAGGAAAAGCACAGCATAAATATACAGACTAATTAACACACGAGACACAGGAGGGCTAATTACCAAAATGAGGCACACATGGGAGGAGAAACAAACTGACAGACTAATAAAGTGAATACTAAAACAAGACAAGACCAAACACACTGGGGACAACACCAAAGACAAGAATAACACCTAACACAAGCAAGGGAGCACAATGGGTAACAGACACACAGGGAGGGATAACAAGATGGGGAGAAAACAGAGAAATAAGAACATCTTAACAACACACAAATGAAGGAGGAGTAGTGGCAGCATTTGTCCAGCAGGTGGGAGTACAGGACCACTGATGGATGGAGAAACAGAGGGGACTTGAACATGGGTGAAGGGGGAATGTGGGTGCAGTCTCTGGACGGGGGAAGGAATCTGGGCAGGAAATGGTGGACCATAACAGTACTCCCCCCTCAACGGACGGCTTCCAGACGGCCCATAGAACCGCCCGGAAACAGGTAAGGTGGGGGACCGGGATCCAGGGTGGATGGGTGGGAACTGAAGTCCCCCCCCCCTGGGAGGGGAAAACCAGGGAAAAGAGGCCAGGATGCACAGGGCTAGGGCGAGGAGCCCTGGGGCAGGGGGGCGGTGACAAAAACCCAGGAGGGGTATAGGAGAAGGCAGGCAGAGGAAAGGGGCCGGAGAAGGGGCCAGGTCAGGGAGGCCGGGAAAAAAGACCAGTGGGCCTGGGTCGGGGGGCCTAGGAGGGGAGCGAGGGGAACTGGAGCAGGGGAGTGGAGACGATAGCCCAGGGTTAGGACCTGGGGCTGGGGTCTCCTCAGCAGCGGGGCCCAGCGTAGGACCCCAGGCAGGGGTCTCTCCAGGCGTAGAACCAGGCATAGACCCTGGCGTAGACCTCTGCGTAGACCCAGGCGTAGACCTCAGCATAGACCTCGGCGTAGACCTCAGAGTAGAATGAGGCGTAGACCTCGGTGTAGATTCAGGACCAGGGACCTCCTCAGGGGTAGGAGCGGGACCAGGAGTAGGAGCGGGACCAGGAGTAGGATACACCGGCCAGGGCGGTGAAAACGACCTGTGGCGTCGGGAACCTCGTCTCACCCTGGGGCTGTGGCGTCGGGAACCTGTCTCCCCCTGGGGGCTCCACGGCGGACCAGGTGACTTCCCTCCCAGGAGTAAGCCTGGACCTCAGGGGAAGCACTCTGCCAGGTTAACGCCTCGTTAACAGCACTGCCAGGTTAATGGTGCATGATTACCGCAGTAGCAGTGCAGAGCAGAGCTCAGAGTCCTAAGAGCTGCATCTGTACACTAGCAGAGGGAGTCAAGCGGCTAGAAGTAGAAGCTGTGCTAGCAGTGGAGGCCTGGCTAGCTGTGGAAGCTACGCTAGCAGTAGGGACTGTACTAGCAATAGCTCTGCTAGCCGTGGAGGCCGTGCTAGCTGTGGAAGCTACGCTAGCAGTAGGGACTGTACTAGCAACTGAAGCCATGCTGGCAGTAGGGGCCTTACCAGCAGTAGAGGCTTGGCTGGAGACTGGAGGCTGGAAAATAGTCCTTATCCAGGTAATCAAATAATCGTCCAGCTGTGGGGTCAGCTCAGGGTTCCATTCCCTGATGGAGTAAACAAGTCTCAGGGCGACCCTCCTCTCCTCCAAGGAGAAGGAAGGCGAGGCCCTCCAGGGTGTGCAAGGCCTCCCTCTGCCTGTTCGCTGGGTCCATTTCGGGTAGTTTCGTACTGTTAGGGATTGTGTTGGCGAGGACCCAATAGCAGAACAGAACGAGGAGAGAGCAGGCAGGACACAGAGGGTGGAGATAAAAAATAGAGCTTTACTTAACCTCTTAAGCCCGAAGCCTATTTTCTGAAAATCCGCCTAAAATACATACCTAAGTAAATGTAATATTGCTCCACTTCTACAAGGTCCATTTGCATATTCTAGAATATGAATTGTGATTTTTCTTTGCATCTTTGACAGTGAATAACACCATGCTAATAATGACCAAACATTAAAAACTGCCACTGATCTCGTTCCGTACCTCCTTGAGATCATGTGTACAAGAAATCTAAGGAAATGAATAAAGGGAAGATGATTAAACAGAAGGTTCTGTAGATACAGTACTGAATTCTCCCATCCGGACCAATGCCATTTGAAATATTATTATAGAATATAGAATAGCAGGCTTATAAATTTACTTATTATTGTAACGGTTCCAGGGAGGACAATTGAAACAGTGGCCACAATGTAAATTGTGGTCACAGTGGGAACAGTGGTCTCCTACCTGGTCTCCTACCTCCCTCTAGTGGCCAGAAGACTCAGATGGTGCAGGCAATCATCACACCGATATTGACTATATAGACAAATATAATTAATGTTATTTCATGGTGTGTGTTATTGAATGTCCCTTCTCTTCTGTGATGTGTTTCCCCTGTCTGCTTGTGGTTTTGTAATTTGCCTTTGTGTTTAGTTTGTTGTTGTGGTGTTTTAGTCTGGTCTGGCCAGGTGTGGCCAATTGTAATTAGTCTGTGTATAATGTGTGTTCGGTCTTCTTCTCTGTGTGGTGACATTCCTCCGTTAACCCTATTCCTGTCAACTTCGTCCTTGCCCTGTAGTGTTGTACTGTCTAAGTAAGTGTATATTAGTGTTCCGTTTGTTGCCTCTTTATTTTCGAGTTCTCAGTTCTCAGTTCCACTCCATTCCGCATATTGGGTTCTCCTCTCCTTCCCTCGCCACCCCATCGTAACAGAATGTCACCACCAACCAAGAACCCAGCAGACAGAGTGACAGAGACATTGAGCATCATAGTTGGCATGCTGAATGGGGATCTTGCTACCTACGTCCCTGCTAAATGGGTGTTCCTACTGAAGCTGATCCAATCCGTCGCGGATGAGAGTCCGGAACAGGTGCCACGGATGACGGTTTTGGCCGGCCAGGTCGCAGACCTCATGCAGGGGTGGTCTTTTCCTGCTCCACCCTCTACAACTAGTAAGGCTCTTATTGCTAGTACTGTTCCTATGGCTAGCGTAGCATGTACAGCTAGCAAGCCTCAGAAGGCTAGCAAGCCTAAGAAGGCTATCATGACAGGAGCTACTAGTCTTTCCCCGACAGCTAGCTTAGCCTCTGCAGCTAACCAGGCATCTAGAGCTAACCCAGCCCCTACTGTTAGCTTAGCCTCTGCAGCTAGTCAGGCCCTCCCAGCTAGCATTGTTCCTGCAGCTAGCCAGGCCTCCCCAGCTAGCACAGTTCCCACTGCTAGCTTAGGCTATGCAGCTAGCCAGGCTTCCAAAGCTAACCCAGCCCCTACTGTTAGCTTAGCCTCTGCAGCTAGCCAGGCCCTCCCAGCTAGCATTGTTCCTGCAGTTAGACAGGCCTCCCCAGCTAGCACAGTCCCCACTGCTAGCTTAGGCTCTGCAGCTAGTCAGGCCTCCCCAGCTAGCACAGTCCCCACTGCTAGCTTAGGCTATGCAGCTAGCCAGGCTTCCAAAGCTAACCCAGCCCATACTGCTAGCTTAGCCTCTGCAGCTAGCCAGGCCCTCCCAGCTAACATTGTTCCTGCAGCTAGCCAGGCCTCCCCAGCTAGCATAGTTCCCACTGCTAGCTTAGGCTCGGTGGCTAGCCAGGTTCAACCAACTGGCATTTCCCCCACAGTGAGTCCAGGCTCCACAGTTAGCCTAGCTCCCGCAGCTCGCAGTCCTCCGAGAGTTAGCAAGGCTCGGAGGTCTAGCGAGGCTCAGGCTAGTAATGCTAACAAGGCCTCCACAGCTGGTCCAGCTTCAACGCCCAGCTCAGTCTCTACACCTGGTCTGGCTGCCGCCGCTCCCCTTCCGGCCTCCACGCCACACCTCGTCGCCTCAACTTGTGCGGCCTCCACGCCCAGCCCAGCCTCTACGCCTGGTCCGGCTGCTACGCCGGTCCCTGGCTCCTCGACTGGTCCTGGCTTCCCCTCTGGTCCAGCCCTACACCGTGATCGGCGCCCTGGTCCTCGCCATGGTCTTCGCCGTGGTCTTCGCCGTGGTCTGCACTGGATCCTATTCCGGGGGTCGTCGCCGTCACACCTCCGTGCCGACTCTCCCGATCCGGTTACTAGTCCGGCGACGGGAGGGTCCCTCGTCCGGGATCCTGCTCCGGGGTCCTTACCCTTGCCCCTTGGCTCTAGGTCCATGTTTCAACCATACATTTCCATTTATAAAAAATATATATATATATATATTATACTTATTTTTTTGTAATCATCTGGCGACCCCCCCGCGGCGGCTCGCGACCCCCACTTTGGTAACCCCGTTGCTAGTCAGTAGCCCCCGAACTGTGTCACTGAGTGTTAGAAAGGATATACGGGGGTGTAAAAAGTACCCAGAAATTATACTTAAGTGAAAGTATGGGTAGGGGAGAGTGGGGTGAGTAGTTCCACTTTTTACTTAAAGTGCCTTTAAAGCAAGGGGATTACAGTAATGCCCCCAACTAAAATATGTACATATAGTTTAGGATGTTGTACATCCCTGGGAACAATCACTTTGGATCTTAAATAAACTGTTTCAGAAATATAGCTTTAGAAAAAAAAGTGGTTTTGTGGCACAACTTGCCCCCGGTGTGGGGTAAGTTGTGACATTAGAGAGAATACACTGGGGTAAATTGTGCCATTGATAATTTGATGTAAAACAGATCATTTTAATCTCAAAAGCGGTAAAAGCATCCTGCAGATCTTCATCTCCTTTCCAACCTGACGTATAGTCTTCCCCTGTTGCACCTCTTTCACTGCTATTTCCAACTTCTCAAGAGGAGTTATAATAATAATAATTGTTAGACTAGAAGTCTTTATTTGTCATGCAGTTTAACACACACACGCGAGATGGGCGACCCACAGGAACACACACACACATGCACTGAGTCGCCGATGAAATGTCTCTCTGCACTTTTCCCATCCCGTTGTCCTTCCCCCCATGGGCAGCCGGGAGCAGATAGGGCGTCAACGTGAGCCGCGCCCCGGGGACCAATCCAAGTGCTCCTGTCCGTCTTCGTCAAGGACGCCACAGCGTTAGCGATCTGTTGTGCATGTTTTTCCATTGGGTTTATCTTATCGGGGGGGAAACCCTTGCGAGCACGGGGAGAACATGCAAACTCCACACAGAAAGGCCTGGGAGATACCCCACCTGAGTACCTGGCATCATGGAAACCTGGTCCCCAAGTGGGAATCGAACCCTGGACCTTCTTGCTGTGAGGCGACAGTGTTAACCACTACACCACCGAACCGCAGAGTTGAAACCCTGTCTGTCTTCCATTTGTATATCTGCGTGGCATGATGGATTTTGGTCTAAAATTAAGAATATCACATAGTTTTAGTGATCAAATGCAAGAATGCAATGTACAATAACAATAAAATACAATAAAGTAATATATATAGTTAATAAAATAAGTTGGGGCAACTTAACAAAGAGAATATCTGGCACAACTTAACCCAGGCCCTTTGGCACAAATCACCCCAAGCCTACCATTTTGAAAAAATGCATCCCCCAGCTGTTTTAAGCTAGCATCATGCTAACTGTATAGACTCATGGTGTAGCTTACTAAAGCACTAAAACATGTGTGAACTGTTTTCAAAGTTGTCTATAATTGTTCAAACACAGCAATCAAAAAACCTTGATCATACAAATTTTACTTTGGAGGGCAAAAAACAGTTTTTTGAACTTAAATGTGCTTACCTCTCAAGCCAGGTGTCTCCCTTCTCTGTAGGTTGAGTGAAATGGATGCCTCTTCAAAAATATGTTGTCACATGACCAACTTCTTCTATGGTTTTCTAGATAACAGGGGTGGAACTACATGCCCCTTGGCACTGCTCACCCCACTCTCCCCTACCGTCTCAAAATCGGACTCAAGTAAAAGTCAAAGTATCTGGCTAAAAACACACTTGAGTAAAAGTGAAAAAGTCCTACTTTTAAATGTACTTAAGTACTAAAAAGTAAAAGTAATTTTTTTTTAATGGATAGACCAGGGGTCTCAAACTCATTCCATCGTGGGCCAAGTTTTCATTTTAACTATACATTGCACCAGGTGAGTTAGTTGAAGAGGTGAGCCAATTAGTGAAATCATCAGCTGGTGTTTAGGCAACGCTGGAATGAAACCAAGCATACACTCTGCCCACAATGGAATGTGTTCTGCGATAGACAATGCTGAAATGAAAGAACAGAATACACTTTTTTTGCATTAAAATTATTTAATGCACTTCTCCATTGAAGGTAAACTAATATCACAATATTAAAAACAGAATGGTGTATCCTGAATAATATCACAATATTAACCACAGCATACTGGATTATCCTGAATAATATCACAATATTAAAGGCAGAATACTGGAGTACCCTGAATAATATCACAATATTAAAGACAGAATACTGGAGTACCCTGAATAATATCACAATATTAAAGACAGAATACTGGACTACCCTGAATAATATCACAATATTAACCACAGCATAATGCGGATCTGACTGTCTATTCTTCTGATAGCAGGTGTTTAATCAAAGATCCCTGCTTTCTATTGTTGCACAAGGACCAATCAGCATGGGTATGGGTGGGTTCATTTTCCATTGATGGGGATTTGATTGGCTGTTTACCTGCTGCGGTCGCAGGATTAATAACGTTAACGTTAGTTCTGTATCGTATCGCTCTCGCTCGGCATCGCTCTCTGCACTATCTCGCATATGTGCACGCGCACTGAATAAAGACCACAATGTACCTTTAATCCCAATATTCGTCTGACCACACCCCTATCAGCTTACCCATATAAGCAGGGGTGGGGCCACCCACTCGCCTCCTTCTCGCTTTCACCACAAGGAAGAAGTGCCTCGGTAGATCCCCACACTTGACACCATGTTGGAAAGGATTAGGAGCAGCTTTGGGAAACAAGGATACGTTGACATCATATCTTTATTTTCTCTCTCACTATTTTCGAGAAAATACGGCGATATTGTCTTCGTATTGGAGTGTCTGGAAGATGTTGATCATTCTAAAAATCCTCCACCGGTTTTCGTATTGGGAGCACGCCGCTGCATGCTTCTCAACTGCAGTTCCTTGCTGTGTTTGTTGGGGTGAAACCTGTCAGGCCACAGCTGAACTGTCGGACATGCCGCTGTTGTGAGAAGCGATGCGTTCCAGGTTGGGTGAGTAGTGTTTTGCTGGCAGGCTCCACTTGTCTGTTAGTGCTATGGGGGCTACTTGACAATGTTTATGGAAACCGGCCCCAGGCTAGGGTCCTTTGTTCAGCCACCTAGGCGACAGAAGGCCTTGGTCTGAAGACCATTATAGTTTTAACTAGTGGGCCGCGACCATTAACACTGGTGATCCCTGTGTGTTCTGGACGAGTGGATTCTCTCTGTCACCGTGTTAAGGCCCCATCTTTCATATCCAAATGAGAGTATTCCTTCACGAGGGGATATGTGCATGGATGTGCGATAGCGGCAGATCCATGTTCAAATCAGCTACACAGGCCAGTTTGGTATTGTGCTGATTCCGTCGGGTGTTGGTAAAATCACTGTTGTAAAGCAGTGTTGACATCTTGTTTCTCTGTTCTCTTAAACAGTGAGGAGAGGTTCAGAACGGCGGCCTGTCTGGGTGAGTGTTATGTCATTGTATACATGTTCAGTTGATGGCTGCTTAGCTTACGGTTAGCCAGTCAGCTGTTAACTGCTGCGTTAGCCTGCTGGATCGCTGCATGGCCTGCTTAGGTTGGGCCTACTGTTAGCCAGTCAGCTGTTAGCTGCGGTGCTAGCATGTCGTGATCGCTAGGTAACGTTAGCTTGCTGCTATAGGCCATGGCCTGGCGCGGGGTAGCTTTAGCTTCTCGCGCGCCGCCGTGAGCTCGCTTCTGGTCGCGTCTCGCGAGCAGGGGCAGTAGCACCCGAACGGTTGGAGCGGCCGTTAGCTTGATGCTATTTTGTTGAACGTGCTTTGATTTTAACATGTTTTACACTCTTGACTACGACGTCATCCTTGACAGGGGATGTTTTCGTCGACCCTGCCCTGAGCCAGGACGGCAAGGTTGCATCAACAAAGAGGACTGTAGTGCGGGTTGGGGCGGCGACGCTGCCCAGTTCGAACAACACAGGAGGCGGCTGTGTTCCTACGGTGTCTGTGACTGCACTTCGCTGATCTACGTTCCGGGTAGGAACAGGTTTGACCAGACCTTATAACACGTTTTCTGGTTTTACTTTTCTAAATGTATTGTGAATAATTTTCCCAAAACGTGTGTTGCTGCAATACATTTGGGATACGGCGCGGGTTATGTGTGAGCTGTTTTTGTCACTGGCAGTTAGCTTCTCCGTGCAAATCGGGATGTAATGATCTGGTTGTTGTGTGAGAAACATCATGGTGTTTATATGTACCGTGTACTCACAACTAAGGTAACTAACCTATGAAGCTATGCTTGGTGACAAGTGAGTAAAAGAATGTTCTTTTCTCAGCCTGTGATGACAATGAACAGTGTGTTCACATATTAACAGGTTTTCCTGTTTTAACTGGCCGTATTGAGGGTAAAATAAGAGGATTGTGTTTCCCCCCGGTTCCCTGGGGACTTTTTCATCCTCCTATCAGACATGTTTGTGCACTAATTGTGTCTTTTGTGTGGTAGGGATGCGATGTAACTCTTAGCTTGATTGCTGAGGTTGTGCTAAAACTGCTGGAGAAACTTTATTTTCCTAAAAGAAAAAAATGGTTTGGTCGCTGTCGTGTGTGCTTAGCAAGGCCTGTGGCCGATACTAATCGAGAATGATGTATTCTCTCATTGTGAAAAACGGCGTTCCTCTTTTGAGTGTTTTTTGCCATTTTTTGTAGGTGATGATGGGTTGTGTGTGTCATGTGACCTACAACTGGGTTGGACTGGCCACAGAAGCACATGTGTATGTTGGACCGGGGCTCTATGAGCCCTCTCTATTCTGTGTTTTTCCTTAGTAAAAATCAGATAGCAGGTTAGCTCATGCGCTGTGTGGAGCTGTCAAACGCTTCATAGAGCTGACTATGACTGTGTCATATTCTCTTTTTGTCATTACATCGTATCATGGGTGTGGGGTCGTAAAGGGGTGAACTGGTAACCTTTCCTCTCCCCCTTGTTTCTGTCGGTCAGGGGTACACCCCCTGTCCTTCAAGGTTCCCGTCACGTGGCGGTTCGGCACGTTACGGGGGGGGGGGGGGGGGGGGGGGGAGGGAGTTTCCTGGTCCCACGGCCTGGTATATTGGGCGTGTGCACCGCAGGAATTCCCCCGCCACAGAGTACGTCACCGTGCGCGTCTCTGTTGGTAGGACTTCCGTGTGCTGTTCAGGTCCATGTGATGGATCTGTTTTCAGGGGGGTGGTCAGGGCTCCTCCTCACCAAGCGCCTATTCGGGCCTTCTGTGAGTTCGGACTCCTTCTTCCATGTGAGGGAGCCTCCATCAGAGTACAGAGCCTTCCTCCTCAGATTGTCAAAGTGAGTGGACCCTCTAGAAGGGTCCTGTTCTATTGTATATGTATTCGATTCGAGTGTGTATGGGTTCAGTGCCTCTTCCCCGGAGAGCCCTAAAACCAATTTTTTACATGGCTCAAGGTGCAATATATTCTTTTCAATCTGTACAGCTCGCGTGGGAAGTCTCTCTGGGGATCCCCGTCTCCTTCCTATGGGAGGGTGGTGGGATGTAAAAATGTGAAAAAAATTTACCCCGGCTGTGTAGACTGGGATACATACTGTTGATGCTTCCTTCTTTTCTATTCCAGAAGTGTTGGAGTTAGGGAGTGTCACACCCCTCTTGTCGTTCCCCTGGGCGCCTTGGGGATTCAATGACAGGTCTAAATAGCCTGTTCATTGATGGGGGTGTGTCCCGACGCACGTATAGTGCTAGCTCGCTGTAAACAGGCGATTGACTGGCACGCCTTGGTTGCTTGTGGTTGAAACAGCGTTTTTATAAAGCAACTGAGATGGGGGTTTTTCCTCTTCCGACGACCAAATCCCACGACCTGGGTTGGTTTTTCGACGGATTCTCGTTCATGTCTGGGGGATGATGACAGAATGGATCTGAACATATGTAGAGGGGTCTCACGCCCTTGGGGTGGGCCACCAGGCGCGGTTCGCCCGAACGTCTGGGTGGCGCCTTCTTTTCATGTTAAGATCAACACGCATATCTGCCCTTCTCCTGGAGTAGGCATGTCGGCGTGGTTAGGGCACGGGACTGGTTCTGGTCACGCTGGTCCAGATCAGTTGAACCCGTTGTCCGCCGGGGATGCAGATCTGCTGTTCTGGTACCCTGAGGGACTTGGGCTTTTTTCAGGGGGAAAAATGCCGGGTCGGTCTGGGTGTCACAGGGTTAAGCGCTATGGAGACCCTGGTTGGGTACGTTTTTACTCAGCACTGTCGTAATGGCTTACAGCCATGCCATTCTCTACACGCTCGATCTCGTCGGATCTCGGCCGCTACACAGGTTGGTCCTGGTTAGTACTTGGTTGGGAGACCGCCTGGGAATACCAAGTACGGTGTGCTTAGGGGCTGGTTCTCCATTCTTTTTTGCTCCTCTCTCACGCATGGCGAAGAGGGGCCTGTGGGGGTGGTCTTTGACCTCCTCTGGTGACCCTGTGCTTCCCGTATCGCCAGGCCCGGTCCGAGGTAATGTTCGTCGACCCGTAGGCCTGGGTTAACCCTTTTTTGAGAACTGAGACACTTGTACTGCGGTATAGCCGGTGTATACCCGCAGGTGTGTTTTGGAGTTTTTTCTTGAGGGGTTATAGGAACAACCACCGCATTGGGTAACACCAAGGTGGTTGATTCCCTGGTGTGTTGGAGCAGTGTCAACTCCCGGGTTACCCGGTTGAGGGTGCCCCTGCACGTTCATGATGTCTGCCAATCGTGTCAGCCTTCTCTGCCTCAACCCCTCTGGGTGGGGGTTTTTAAATGGAGGCTTGGTCATGCAACACCGCCAGCTTACGCTCCTTCCGCCGGGGCGGCTGTGTTCAGCTGTCCCCTCTGGCGCCTGTCTCGTCCGCAGTCTCCAGGCTAGGGTTAACAGCCTGTTGCCTGGTTTTTCCCCGGTGCGCTGCCTGCTTCCGTTGGTTAACCTTTTTTGTGTGCTTACGGCCATGCTGACTGCCTGTTCTGCAGGGTCAGTGTGCCAGTCGGTGTACTATTGGGGGGACAGGGCCCGCTCGGCTTACGGCCATACCAACCTGAACACGCCCGATCTCGTCCGATCTCGGACGCTAAGCAGGTTCTGGCCTGGTTAGTACTTGGATGGGATTCCGCCTGGGAATACCAGGTGCAGTAACTGAGGGGCCTTTGTCCGAATACGCTGGCGATGTGGGGGGCGGGGCACTACGTGCCCACCTGGTGGGGTCTTGATGCTGGCATCATGGACTTCTCCGGGCCCCCATTCTAGGGAGTCCAGTCCTTTTGGTGGGTCTGGGTCTTCCTTCGTGCTCCGCTGCTACGGCCTTGCCACGGGGTTGGGTTTGCCCTTGACCCCGTGTTTCTGGGGGCAGTAACGAGGTTGTTCCTCCGTTCGTTCCCGGGTGGCATGCGGGTTGTGCGTGTGTGTAGTCGTGGGGTCAAGCCACGGTCTGCTCACCCTGTGCGTTGAGTTGCTTGAGTGCCTCTTCGCACGGTCGGGTCCGTCGCCCTCCCGTGAAGCCCCTAATAGGGGGGGTGCCCGCCATTAGGGTGGGTCGGGGGGGCTCGGCCCTCCCTGTTCTGATGGTTTGTGGGGGGCTGTCAGCGGGGTGTATTTGTCGGCCGTTGGCTCTCGCTCGGCCTCCCTTGTGCAGAGAGCGATGCCGAGCGAGAGCGATACGATACAGAACGTTAGGTTATGACTATAACCAAGTTCTGTTAGTATAGCGAAGCTCGGCATCCGACGCCGCTGCAGCCTTTGACCTCGCCTTGTGGCGAAAGCTTGGGAAGGAGGCGAGTGGGTGGCCCCACCCCTGCTTATATGGGTAAGCTGATAGGGGTGTGGTCAGACGAATATTGGGATTAAAGGTACATTGTGGTCTTTATTCAGTGCGCGTGCACATATGCGAGATAGTGCAGAGAGCGATGCGGAGCTTCGCTATACTAACATAACTTGGTTATAGTCATAACCTAACGTTCGGCCAGATAAACAATTAAAATATACTAATTAAAATGGTTGGACCTGTGAGATTTGTACTTTGTACTTTGTAGGTCTGCATTTTAAATGTAAGGAGTAAAAAGTATGTTTTTTTCTCTGAAATGTAATGGAGTAAACGTACAAAGTATACAAACCTAATAATATTAGCGTAAAGTACAAATCCCCCAAAACAGTACTTAAGTATTGTAACGAAGTACAATTACTCAAGTACTTTACACCCCTGACGGTACACATGGTTGTTTACATTAATCATATATATCCCGATTCCCCACTGGCATCTTACCTAGCCCTGTTTTTGTACTACTTTATGTTGATGCTGCTGCTTGGCAGAGGAGCCAAGAACAAATCATTCCCTCCTCTTTGCTGTAACAGAATAGGGATGTGACAATAAAGCTGATTCCAATGTCACAATGAAATAGAGTGGTTGAATTCTGAGAAAACATTCTAAAGAACGTACGCCAGAAAGGGTTAAGAGAAGAAAGTAACAACCTACTGAACTGTCTTTTCTCCATCCTGAGATCACAACTGTTGGAAGCAACAGTTGTGATTGGAGGGTCAAGAAAAGAGGGCGGGTCAATTGAGTGTAGACCTCGTTGTGTAGTTTGACTTTTGCATGATTTGGAGTGATATTAAGCATGTGTATTAGTGATAATATAATTAGTTGAGTCATGCAGAGTGTAGCAAATGTTTGCAGTGGCCACATTTAATTTCTTAATGATCTTGTCACGTAAATGTAGTCTCAGCATACTATGAAGTGTTGACCCAAACAATGTAGCCTACCCAGAAACCTTACATCTTTATTTATTCAAATAAATCTGTACTTCTGTATTCTATGACGTACGACCTATGTACTACCAATATCAATTTGGAGCTCTTCTGGGCCCCTGGTAAAACCAAAGGGTACTGCACGTTGTTGATGCACTATTGAGAGTCAAGATGATTCAGTTAATAAATTAATAGTCAATAACTAATAATAAAATAATGAATGAATCAAGTACACTCATGCTGGGTTCTGAACCCACGACCTGGTAAAGTATGCGTTATTTTCTAATCTAGATCACTACATTAGGTAAGAATGTGACTTTGTGTTAGTTAGAAACTTGATAGTGTTTCCTGTTTCCTGTTACAGCATTGCAGTATCAGCATATCCCTTTATTGCAGGCCTCTAGCAACAATGGCTGACCAACATGAATTGTATGACAACATGACACTTTGGTGCACCTCCCAGGTGACACAAATATGAGGCCATAGCCTGCTGTAGACATTCTCCTTCTAGAATGTCATCAAAAAACATCAACAAGTCTTATAAACAGTTTTATTTTCTACGGCAATGATTTTCTAACCTTTTATGTACTGTGGCACCCCAAAAACAATATAAATCACAAGGCACATCAAATTCTGTTAACATTTTACTTTAGGGGGACATAATAATCATGATTAAATATCTAGCAAGTAATGATGTCTCAGTGCAGGGAAATCCTTTTAAAATTGCTTCTCACTTTCCAGTAACACATTAACCCTTTCACTACCACACAACAGTTAACCGTCTGTAGTGTGGTAGTGAAAGGGTTAATCTTCTGTAGTGTGGTTGTGAAAGGGTTAAGGAAAATAACTATCAATTTGACTCTCAAATCTGCATTTTCTACCTGCTCTAATTCTAAAAGGTAACCATGAGTAAATGTTACGGCACAGTGGCACAATGGTTGGTCCAACGCATCATCAATACAGCCTCCAAAATAATTGGCTGCCCCCTCCCCTCTCTGGACTCCATCTACACCTCACGCACAGTCACCCGCTCTGTTAAAATAGTCAATGACCCCTCTCACCCAGCACACCACTTATTCCAGCACATGCCCTCAGGTCGCTAGGTCCATTCTAACCAGACACACACGCTTCACAAACAGTTTTTTCCCCACAGCAGTCCGAACACTGAACACCCTGGCCCGCCCCCCTTTGCACAGACGGGCAAGCATCTGTCACTGACTGACACTGTTACCGTGACTGTCCTATATGTATTTATGTATATATGTATTTATTGTGGGATTGGGAGGTGGGAGGGGGGCGTTTTTGACGTTTTTGATGTTTGATGTCTGTTTCATGTTTGATGTAACCAGTGCTTAACAATCTGTACCGAAAACAATTACCACCAACCATTGTTGTGTGGCATTAAAGTATCTTGTATATTGTATCTTGTTGCCTCACAGCAAGAAGGTCCTGGGGTTCAAACCCCAGGAGGGGGTCTTTCTGTGTGGAGTTCATGTTCTCCAAGTGTTTGCATGGGTTTCCTCCAGGTACTCCGGTTTCCCTCCACACCATAAAAATACATGCATGCTCGCTATATCCTGTCCTGACCAAGGTACTGGCATTACAACTGGAGCTGATCTCTGGATGCCGCTCTGTGTGGATGCCCCACTGCTCCTAAATAGTTGGGGTGGGTCAAGTGCAGAGGACAAATTTCCCCAAGGGGATTAACAAAACATCTCATAGAATCTACAGGTTGACAGGTTATCTGAAAAAATGCCAACATGTTATTCAGTTCAGTTCAGTTCAGTTATCTTTTATTTCGGGCTTTGGACACATAACAACGGTCATTCCATAAATCACCAACGTTTTACCAGCTGCTATTGCAGCATTGTCCAATTGTCCGAAAAGGGCTAGAAAGAAGCACTAGGCTTGTCGGGCCCTGCCCCTGAAGACTTACGTTTCATTTTTTCATTTTTTTTTCATTTACAATTTACATACATACATAGTAGATTATATTATAGTACACATTTCAGTGCACACATATAGTACACATTACAGTATAGTATACCTGCAGTATATAATAGTATATAGTACATAATAGTGTATACAGCACATATATAATGTGATGTGAGATATATAGTACATGATATATACAATACAATATAGTACCATAATATAATAGTACATACTGCAAATAAAGTTCAATATAATATACAAATAAATTATAATATGATTATATAATGTGATATGATATAGCGCACAATACAGTATCATACGTATTTATTATTATTTTAATTTTTTTAATATGCCATTTATTCAACCACTGGATAACAAGTTAATTATTACATGAATTAATGAATTAATTCAATGTGAGCTTTCAGAATGAACAGCTACATGGAAGTCAGTCCATGGTCATTTACATGGTGGCAGTGTAATATATATATATATATTATCACATTATATAATATATAATAATAATAATAATAATAATAATAATAATAATAATAATAATAATAATAATAATAATAATAATAATAATAATAATAATAATAATAATAATAATAATAATAATAATAATAATAATAATAATAATAATAATAATAATATGTATTATGTAAAGTAGCTGACAGTAGCAATGACAGTAGTGAGCAATGGGGTTGCAATGTTGCACTGACATTTTCCATGTGATGTTAAAGCTCATCAATCAAAGTGAAAAGTGTTGCCATTGCAAGTAATGCTTCTTTTGTGAGAATGTACACAACATCTCAAACTAATCTTAATAATAGAAATCCATGAATATAACAAAACACAAGTGAGAAGGTTTGATTTGGCTCCTTGTGTGCCTTTCTTCATCAGAGATACCTGCACTTCCTAATCTTGCCTCTGAGTCAAACAAATACAAAGAACAAACTAAAATCAGTTGATACATTGATTTTGTGATTCTATTTTAATGTGGACATGTTGAATAACTAGCACGGTGGTTGAATAATCCACTAGGTCACTAGGAGTTCTATTAAGATCACATCTGGGTCATTACTGCTTCTCGCATGAGCTCCTACCGGATAGGAAGGTCTTTGCTGCATTGTATGCATTACTCAGAAATCCATGAGGTACAGGGTTGTGTTCACTTACTTAATGAAGTCTTAATAACAGTGGGGTCATATTTTAAAGCACAGTAGACAAAGGAACAAGGGCATTGTCTTCATTTCTGAAGACAAGAACATGCTTCAGGTTTCAGGGGCTGCCCTAAGGATATGGTCCATACTGCAGCACTCCTCCTTAACACAATGGGATTGTTCATTAATACCATGATGCATTGACCTTCTTTCTGGCCAATCCCAGAGGACAGAATTGGCTATAAAGACACCTGAAGAAATTCCAGCCCCATCAAACAGTGTTTGCCTAAAGAAGACACACCAGCCAGCAGCAACATAGTCAAGATTTCAGCACAGCAGATAGAAACCCAACTCAAAGCTGTAGAACAAAATGTATTCTCAGAGTTTGTTCATTTTAGCCATCGTGGTTGCCAGAAGTAGTCAGATTCAATTAGCTAGCTGTGTAGGACACTTAAGACGGCCAGAGTTCACTGATATCGCCGTGCAATGTGGCACAAACTCCATAGGTTTAGCCATTGAAATCTGCCCAGCTATCTACACTGGCTACAATGAGTCACTACTGATCCTGAACCACCTGACGGACCAAGCCTGCAGGGGAACCCTAGATGAGACAGCCGTTCCACCTGTTGTGAGGTACAACTTCCCCCTGAACATGACACACTCCTGCGGCAGCATCTTCAGGACCACCAGCACTGCCGGCACAGGGATATTCTCTGACTTCTCCAACATCCAGACGGTGAACATCAGCGGTATTGTCCGTTCCTTTGACCCAACTACCGGCACGATCACTTATAATGCTGAGTTGAAGTACTATTACTCCTGCGCCTACCCCTTAGAGTACCTGATCAACAACACCCAGATTGACGTGTCGGCTAACTCCATCGCATTGAAAGACAACAATGGGAGTTTCATCAGCACACTGAGCATGGAGCTGTTCAGTGATGTCAACTACACCAGGCCCTTGATCATACCAGAGAGGGGGATTGAACTGAGGAAAAATATCTACGTGGAGGTCAAGGCAACCAACCTGACGGGCCAGTACCACGTCCTCCTTGACCGATGCTATGCCTCCATCTCCCAGCTTCCCGACCCCAACAACTCCACCTACTTCAACCTGTTTGTGCCTTGCGATCTGGACCAGCTCACCACCATGGTAGAGAACGGAGACAGCCAGAGCGCGCGCTTCTACTTCCCGGCCTTCCGTTTCGTGGAGCAACAGGATGAGAAGATGTCCACCTACTACCTCCACTGCATCACCCGTCTGTGTGAGATAAGTACCTGCAGTACCTTCAAGCAATGCCAGCCAGCAGTTCCAGTTGGCAACAGGAAGAGAAGAGCTGCGGATTCCACCACTGATGTTCAGACCATCACCTCCCCTGAGATCATCACCAGTGCTAATAATGATGGTATGTTGAATGATAAGGAGTTGACCAAGAGGCATGCTGATACCACGGTTGGGCTTGGTGTGGCGGTTGGCATCCTGGCCTCCGCTTGCCTTATTGGCCTCCTGGTCGCAACAGTCTTTTACAAGAGGCTCAGGAACTAAAGGAACTTCTATGAGCCATAAGGGTGGGGTACTGGCCTCCTCGAGGTGTGTTGTATCCACCGGCTCATCTAACTTCTCTGGTGGAGGACAGGGCTCGGCTGATCACTGCTGCTATTGGCAGATCTTGTCTGTTACTGTAGCATAACTGTGTATGAATACTGAGAAGATAGCGGAGACAGAGGTTTATCTTTAGAAGTTGTGATTTTTTTTATTATTGTTTTTTTTAATAGTTTTTTTTGCAAATGGACAAAGGAAAGCTGAAAGTGTTAATGCATGTATGCGCTTTATAAGCTTTGACTTGAGGAAAAAAAGAAATGATAAAAAAAAAACTGGTAACATGAAAATAAAAAAAGGATGAGATGGCCAGGAACCCACAGTCTTAAGGTGTGTGAACGTGTGTGGAATGTTTTGAAAGTGAAGTCAAAGTACCTTTCAAAGTATTATGTCTGTAATTTATTGAAAATTTACTATTGCTTTAAATCCAAGCAAATAAAGATATTGAAATAAAAAAATAATCTTATTTTTTTTACTATTAATTTGTCTTCATTGTCCCTGTTGAACTCTAAAATGTGACTTCTACCTTCTAAACTGACCGACTACTCATGTCCACAAAGCATGGCGCGCCTCGCTCTCCCTGAATTTATCTCATTGATAAGCCATAGAGATCATAGATAATACACTATTAATACACCTGATGATGACAAGCTCCTGTACCAATGAAGTGTAAGTGGGGACAGATAGCAAAGTGGATCGTCTCATTGTCCATAACTCTTCCACGCCATTGTAGACAAGCTTCCTAGTTAAAGTTTCTATTCTTCCCTCTGTATTTTGTGTTCATGTTCTTCTAACGAATAAACAAGACATTAATAAAGTGGTTAAAAAAAGTATTCAAGTGTAATTCTTTTGGATTCATCATTATTTTATAGCATTTTCCAAACATCTCCGTTATACAGTACGTGTGCATCTGTTTGTATGTAAATCGCATACTACTGTATTGTATGATCAATATTCTTTATTGCCTAAAACCTACCAATTCACAATATACTGGTTAATGGTGTATGTAGTAGGATATACTCTGTATAGAGGTTGAGTCCTGTTGGGGCCACGTCAAAAATGCAAGGCAAGTACAATTACTTACAATAGATCTGCAAAAATGTACATTGTGTGTTATAGGAAGTATTTCATCTACTAACTAAAAGGTGACAAACAAAAACAAACGAATGCATGGTCATAAAATGACACATCTGCTATAAAACAACCATATTACTCAAAGCAAAGATCCTGGGAACGACCGACCATGCATCACGCCATTGACATACAGTATGACATTGTAAACCATTTCTTCCCATGGCCTAATAACCCCCTGAAGGGGGGTTTCCTTCTCGTCCTCCGTCTTGAGTCCCCAGAGGTTAACCGCCCGGCCCCGAGGTCCACAGGGCCAGTCTATATGTCAGAGGAGGAAGTCGTCTGCCTACCTGGACACACAGTATATCTCATCCCGTTGTGCCGGGGAAGAGGTGCCCCATCGCTCTGGGGGGTCTGGGGAGCAGCGGGGTGATAGATGGTGAGAGGATGCTGAGTGCCCTAAAAGAAAATAGGTCAGAAACCTCTGGCTCATCTTCCTCCACAAAAGACATTGAAACTGGCATCTAAATAGCGGAGTTGATATCTGCCTACTGTGCTAAATAGGTCAAGAAAACAACAGAAACAAAAGGTAAAGGATGACATGTATGTGAAAAGACTCACTGGACATTGTTGAACAGCAGAACAGTGTAAACCTATCCCACACATATATGGCTTACTTTCCTATATGCATGCATGTGTAGCTGTGGTCACATGCAGGGCCGCCTGGGAGAAATGCGAGGCCCTGTGCGAGATTTAAACGCGAGCCCCCCCCCCCCCCCCCCCCCCAAAGGTAAAAAAAATAATAATAATTATTTATATATATATATATATATATTTTTTTTTCATACAGTCAACATATTCTTAAATAATAGCGCTGCCCGAGGCTGGGCATGATACAGTCAACATATAGCAAGAGAGAGAGCGAGAGAGAGCTCCCGTTCTACAGTCAATATACAGTGTACAGAGAGAGAGAGAGAGACACACATTGGAAAGAAATTGAAATGCTATTTGGCCCTAAACAGAGAGTACACAGTGGCAGAATACCTGAGCACTGTGACTGAAGATCCTTGACTAGGTACAGACTCAGCGAGCACAGCCTAGCCATCGAGAAAGGCCGCCATAGGCAGACTGTCTGTGTTAGAAAGAGAGAGAGAGAGAGCATGTGTGTTTGTCGTGTGTGTGTGTGTTAGAGAGAGAGCATGTATGAGAGATCCAAAAGGACAAAGATCAACACTTAAATCCAAAGAGAGAGAGAGAGAGAGAGAGACACATTGGAAAGAAATTGAAATGCTATTTGGCCCTAAACAGACAGTACACAGTGGCAGAATACCTGAGCACTGTGACTGAAGATCCTTGACTAGGTACAGACTCAGCGAGCACAGCCTAGCCATCGAGAAAGGCCGCCATAGGCAGACTGTGTGTGTTAGAAAGAGAGAGAGAGAGAGAGAGAGCATGTGTGTTTGTCGTGTGTGTGTGTGTTAGAGAGAGAGCATGTATGAGAGATCCAAAAGGACAAAGATCAACACTTAAATCCAAAGAGAAGAGGGTCTATACCAGAGAAAACAAAGCAGCAAGGAGCCAATGGCCGACATCAGCTAAATAGGCTAGCCAGGTACTGTGACACCAGGCCACACACAGCTTTGGCCAACGGCCCAACGCTACCCAAGCTACACAAACGACCAAGACATTACATTCACACACAGCACATGTCGTATCTCCAAATGTTGTGAAGTAACATATGTTTTGCCTGGAAAAAAACATCGTTATTAACAAAACATTCGGGAGGGGAAGGAAGGAAGAGTGGGGTAATGTCATTACATTTTCATTCATCTTACCTGCACCAAGGAACGCAGGGCGAAAGGCCGCAACACAGGTCTCCACGTTGACGAAAGGCCTCTCGCTGGCGGGACAAAAAGAAGCTATGCTATGGCCGGAGCCTTGTCATGGTGCAGGCCCGACTACATCTTCTGTCAAAGATGATGTCGTAGTCAGAGTGCCAGAACCCCCTGCTATTCTCACGGCTAATGTCAATGGTCGTAGCACAAGCTAACAGCTAACTCTAGGCTAACTGATAGCATCAAACTAACGTGCGCAGCCGGCAGCTAACGTCGTAGCTAAACAGCTAACTGGCTAACAGTTAGCTCAACCCGGCTATCGCTAACCATTAGCTAACGCAGAAGCAAGCTATGCGGCTACCACTGAAACTGTACAACATGAGAAAAGCAATACAGGTGCTGACACCAGGCCACACACCGTTAGCTACTAGTACTGTACTACAACAGCTAGTCGGCCAGTTTGGCTCCAGAGAGAGAGAGAGAGAGAGAGAGAGAGATCCACGGCGGGAATAGAATAGGTTGCATGAACTCACCATAACGCAGTATCAATGGTAAAGTTGGAAGGAGACTTTCTTGGCCCACGGTGTAATTTCTTCTGATCCATGCTGCTTTTGAAAAGACATCCACTCGCTCCTCTGAATAGCGCTGAATTAGATCCCTGTACCTCGTGGGTCCGAGAAGAGCACGGAAACACTATTCTAAAATCTGTAGAGCAGCAGAGCCGCAGAAACCGGAACACTGCAGTCTGCAGAGCCGCAGAGGCAGGAACAAGTCAGACACATTCTACAAACGTGTCTAATGTGAAATATATAAGCATATAAGCAAAACTAGATTTTAGGTCTGTGATGAAAAAGGGCCTCGCGGGAAGGGGGGCCTCGCAAAAAAAAAAAAATTTTTTTTTTTTTTTTTTTTTTTGCGAGGTCCCCCTTCCCGCGAGGCCCTGTGCGACCGCACTGCTCGCACACCCCCTGAGGCGGCCCTGGTCACATGGTACTCGCAGGCACTTTGTGCTCCACGTCTGTCCTCCCAACAGGCTCCTCCCGACAGGCTCCGGCGACAGGCTACGGTGACAGGCTACGGTGGGGATGGGTACCTTTCACATTTGAACCGATACCGGTACCGGTACCTGTGAATCGATACCGGTACCCAACGGTACCTTTTTTCGGTACTTTAGTCTCAAGAAATGTTATTTAGTCGTAAAAAAAAAATCCAAACTTCAAATAACTACAATTTTGACAGTTTTCGGCTTGTCATTGCTCCGAAGCATAAGCATATATTGTGCATGTGAACGTTGACAAAAAAAAGTAAAAAAAAAAAAAGTAAAAAAAAATAAAAGTATTTTTTAATTTTTTAATTTTTAATTTTTTTTGGGTATCTCACTTGATTCGATACTCGGTAGTACCGACGTGTTTCGGTTCGGTACCTCAAAAGTACAGAATTCGGTACCCATCCCTAACGGTGACAGGTTGACAGGCTCCGGCGACAGGCTACGGTGACAGGCTCTGATGACAGGCTACGGTGACAGGCTACGGTGACAGGCTCTGGCGACAGGCTACGGTGACAGGTTATGGTGACAGGCTACGGTGACAGGCTACGGGGACAGGCTACGGTGACAGGTTATGGTGACAGGCTACGGTGACAGGCTACGGTGACAGGTTATGGTGACAGGCTACGGTGACAGGCTACAGGGACAGGCTACGGTGACAGGCTACGGTGACAGGCTACGGGGACAGGCTACGGTGACAGGCTATGGTGACAGGCTATGGTGACAGGCTACGGTGACAGGCTACGGCAACAGGCTCCGGCGACAGGCTCCAGCCCTCTGCAGTCTGCTCACCACCTGACCCAGTAGGATCCAATTGAGGTGGCGAAGAGGCGGGTATTTAACCTAGGAGTGAGTTTACACCAAGGCTGGCTACCATTTCAACCTTGCCACACTCGCCCCTCGAATCTCACTCCACAGTGCCCCCAGCTGGAGAGCAGATAGGGTTTGTTGTGTTAGGAAGGTTGTAACGGTGGTCACTTGGTACTTAGCAGGCACTCCCTGTCCTCCGACGGCCTGGAACCCTCTGCTCACCAGCACTACGTGCACAGTCTTATCCGCTCCGCTGCCTGAAGAGGATCCAAGTCAGGTGGCGAAGACGGGGTATTTGACTTAATGAGTGAGTTTACACCAAGGGGCGACCACTGCAAGGTTTCAACCTTGTCACACATGCATGCATACACACGCTCTCTCTCTCTCACTTTTCCAGTCAGATGGAGTGAGTGGGTGTCATAATGGTCCCTATAGGCTCATGGAACTAACTTACTCTGTAGCCTAAGCATTAGTTTATGCCTTGTCTCCACCAGCCAGGGTTTATCCCTATATTACTACCTTTTGACGAACATTGCTACTTAGCTGAACGAGTTGTACTCTTCCTACTGACCTGTACAGAACTTGTAAGTCGCTTTGGATAAAAGAATCAGCTAAATGACTAAATGTAAATGTTTAGCTATGCTGTGATCTGTCTGGCACACAATGAGTGTCTCCATTGTCTGTAGAACCTGGCTGGACCCCGGCTGAGACAGCCACCTTTCACAACCTGGCCAGACCTGGTGAAAGACGGCTGGGACTGTTCTATCATCATGGTTTTAGCTTGTGTACCACAGTTGTTGGTGTGTGAATTTCTAAAGGTTACCTAGCATCAGGAGAGTTTACAAGAAATGTAATAGAGACACAAACCCAACCATACCATACCATGCTAGACCGTGGCTAGCCCCAGCCAAGCTGAACATAGCTAATGGAGACACAAACCCAACCATACCATGCTAGACCGTGGCTAGCCCCAGCCAAGCTGAACATAGCTAATGGAGACACAAACCCAACCATACCATGCTTGACCGTGTCTAGCCCCAGCCAAGCTGAACATAGCTAATGGAGACACAAACCCAACCATACCATACCATGCTAGACCATGGCTAGCCCCAGCCAAGCTGAACATAGCTAATGCAGACAAGGAATATTCTGCACAGGCAGAGCAGTCTGTCCATCCATCATGCTATGTATTTACGCTGTGCTGCAGACATACACTACCCCCCAGCCAGTGTTTACGGATCCTGTTTTGCGATGGCCTTCCTGCGCTAATATGTTAACAACGAGTAGCCTTGAGGAGCCGCAGTAGCCAGCCCGGCCCGGCCAGCCCCTGGGCATGCTAAACATATTACATTAGTTTACGACTAAACAACGGGAGGCAGGCAGACTGGAGGACAGGGGAGACAGAGAGCAGGATACCCAGCTGGTGGGGACACGCCACAGGAGGAGAGGAAGTAGACCTGTCCATAAACATAAAGACGCATGTGTGCGTGTGTGTGTGTGTGTGTGTGTGTGTGTGTGTGTGTGTATGTGTATGTTTGTGTCTGTGTCGGTGCATGTGCATGCATGTTCGAAATAATGCACATTCGAAGACAGCCCAAAACAGAACCTATACTACTTTCAATGATCTCTCATTTCCTGACACAAATAAATGTTAAAGGAACACGCCAACTTTTGGGGAAATACGCTTATCTACCCTGGAGTCAGACAAGCGGATACATACCCTTTTCTTCTCTGTGCATGCATTAGGCTTAGGGAACAGCCGCACAGTTAGCCTAGCTTAGCGTCATTCCCTGGAAGTAGGTGTGCCAGTGTAGCCTAGTTCTCAACAGTCACGAAATACACTCCAAATACAAGTTCAAAACTTTCCTGTAAACATGTTGTGACCTGTGTATTTACCACGTGGAGAAATAAAAAATTTAAATGAGACATTTTCGTTTTCTAAGCAGATATACTGGGCGCAGTGATTTCATCGCCTCAAAAGCCCAGTTTTTCAAAAAGCAACAGGGCTTTTGAGGTGATGAAATCACTGCGCCCAGGCAGCAGTGGTTCGGAAAACATAGTTAACACATCCACCGCCATTCACGCTGTAACACGTTATTGCCCGCCATGCTTTGACCGCCAGATCTTGCTATACAGCGTTATTGAGATCAATATTTAATTTTTTTTTCGCCATGCAGGGCACGAAATAAACTTTTTGACTCACCGGCCAGTGGCGGGTAGATGAGAAAAATCTACCCGCCAAGCATATTTCTTACCAGCCAATTTTTTTTTAATAAAATATATATATTATATAATCATACTTGAGATTGTGTTATCTGCGAGACATCGCCACCTCGCTGTCTGCAAACAGCTCCACTGTCTGTGTGTATACTCGAGTGGCCTCCAGCTCCAGCAAGGATTCTCCGGCGCTGCAGCTGGCCCCTAAACTCTACATTCAGCATGCAAGGATTCTCCTGCGCTGCAGCTGGACCCTATTCAGCAGCCCTCATGCGATGTAAGCCAGGGGCTCGAATACGCATGTTGTATGACATTGATGTCAGGAGCTATCTGTAGCTACTGCTGGATGGCGTTGGGACAACGCCTCAGTGAACTATTTAGTTTACTTTGACATTTCGTAGTGACTAGTGAGCTAACGTGGGCTAAGGTGAGCTACCTAGCCAACTGAGGTATTATGCACTGGACTATTGCTGGAGCATTTGTTGATGTCGGGAGCTATCAGTAGCTAGCCGGCTGGATAACGTTACACAATGCCTCATGTATTAAACTAAGTGAATAGTTGACTGGGTCATTTTGTAACGGTAGCTAACGTTATCTCACGAAGGTCCTACTGACTAGACTAACGTCACGGTGACTGTCCGAGGCAATAGCCTCTGTTTACATGCAGCATACAGAAACAGGTGCGGGAGGGGTAGGAGCAGCAATGCGCTGCGTGTCTGTGCTGAGACAGCGAGTGAGAACTCCGCTAAGAATTGGATCATGATTTTCGGTTTTCACATGACTATTTGATTGCCCGCCACATGGCGGACAGACCTCTCAGTGGCAGTCGCCAAACGTAAAAACTGACCGCCAATGGCGTTTGGCGGGCTCTAGTTTCGCCCCCCTGTCGCCATGGCATTCATAATTCATATATACACCTCCGACGCTGCAGCTGGACCCTACGGCTCAATACAACGACGGCTCAATACCGCCGCCTGGTGGATGGTCGGGCGAGTTACACTCGAACAACAGGAAGTGGGAGGTGTGCGTCGATTAAATTCATCCGGCCGTCAGACATTGTTGCAAGGCTCCAGACAGACACTATAGTACATATCGATCGCTTTATAAACGTAATAATCTATATGATTTCGGCGTTTATTGCGACATACAAACCGGAAATGGACCTAGGCGATCGACGTCCTATACTTGGGATATTTCACCGCCAGTCTCGTTGACGCACGGTAAGAGGACGCTAACGTTATTTTCAGCCCAATTGTTTATTCATTTCACTGCAAACCATCTGATCAATATATCACCCATACTACATAAAGCATTTACTGACGATCACGGAATTATAAACGACCCCCCCCCCCCTTTCCTCCGCGCATGATGACGCATAACGTATACGGATCATATACAGTTTAATTTTTTAATATAGCGTGTATAGGGAAGACACGGCAATCGATAATCTATATATTCGTTTTCACGTTCTAGGAATTACTGCAGAAAACGATAAAAACATACTTATATTCTAGACGGTATTTTTGTATGAATGTATGAATGAAAAAGTATAACGTTCCTACAGTACATCCTGAACGATAGATAATCGATGTTGAATGGGCCATAGTAATGTCAATTTAGCAATACAATTAAAAAAGTTATAGCCCTGCAAAGAAGGTGAACATCTCCATAGGCTTACAGTGGTGGCAGACTGGCTATATTGATGTAATGTTTGTGAAATGATGACTGTTTAATAAGACGATGAGCTGTATGTGTATGTCACTTGAATTTCCCTGTGAGGGATTAATAAAAAGATATCTTATCTTATCTATCTTATCTTATTTCGTGACTGAATTTTTTGGTGAAGCACAAATTATTATATTATATTATATATTAAATTATATTTTTAAAACATCCCCCACTGTGTGTGTCAGTGGTCAGTGGACACAGATGAAAACATATTAACATTATGTAGCAGGGTGGATTATCCCTGCTTGTGGGAGTAGTAGTACACAGACACTGGGTAGTAGGATACTATAGTATTGGACCTATATGTACCCCCTGTCTTTGGCCCGGAACGTCGTTCTGGAGGGCTTGCAGTTGGAGTGGATGGGGCCCAGGATTTACTAACCTGGGGATTGGTACTATGGTCTCCCTCGCCTTCCAAGGCGGTCAGCAGTAGCTCCCCACACACCCTCACTCCCTCAGTACCTCCGGCAGCCCTCCAACACCCAGTGACTGTCAGTTCAATAGTATTATTGGGCTTCCCTTTAAGCAGTACCCTTCCTTGACCACCTGTATAGACCCTTCAAATGCTATTCTGTAAATAGGGTGTAAGGGTTAAATAATTATGCAGTCACAATATTTACCAAGAGGTTAGAATAGCAAATGGAACTCAAAGAAAGAGACACACACAATGATCCCAATTAGGTCTACTTTAGTGAAGCCTGGGTAGGTTATACATTACAATGTTAATCCTTAATATAAGGCACCGGGTGCTCTTGTTATCAATGTAGGGGAAGCTCTTCCCACCATAGGCACAGAGTGCTCAATACATTAAACCACCCCGCTTGTACTGGGGGAACCCAGGCATAGAATGTAGACACATTGGGAATCAAACAATCAAATAAACAAATAACAAAATAAACCAATAAATGTGGGCGCACGTTACCAAAGAAAACCTAACCTAAGCCAGCTTAAATTGTTTGGGGTACCCCTTAGACACTGGTTGTTAGCGTTCACTTCGCCCGCAGGCCGCACCACACTGTGTAACGTGCAATAGATCCTGGGCACCGAAGCCCTAATGTTACTCTACCAAAATGGTGGCCGCGCCGCTCCACCACCGTCCTGGTGGCAAGATGGCGTTGAACGCTCTCGTCGCAGGTGCTAGCAAGCGGGGCTGGAGCAGGGGCAGTAGTGGGTTGAGAGTGCGTGCTGTGTGCTGGCGACCTCTGCTGGACGGGACGACTCCCGTGCTGGCTGCTCCCAGCCGGTGCAGAGCTGATGCAGAACGCCGGTGAAGACAGCTGCTGACGGCCGGAGCAGACTGTTTGTAGGTCCACGCACGTATCTTGGCTCGCACAGTAACTACTATAACCCGATAGCTAAGGACTCAGATATGGTATTAGCCGCACGCTACTTATACCACACACAGTAACTACTATAACCCGATAGTGTTAGTACCTTGTTCTGTACCGTTTGCTCACACACTATCGCTGGTACTTCTAGGATATCGCGTCCACTAGCAAGTACTTCCTATCACCCGTCACTATTCCACGGGGCTCTCCAGCTTCACTTCTTCAACGGGGCTATTCCAAAGCACACGCCCGTTGTGGCTGCGACCGTTCACGGTCAAGTCCAAAGCCGAAGAGGACGTCACTCTCCTTCCGCTCCCATATATCTTCTCCCATCTTTCTCCGACACTCTCCGCCTGCCATCGCCCCCTGCTGGTCCCGCCTACTAGCTCCACAGGGAAAAGGATTTGTAGACTAGAATCCAGTAATGCCGTTTATAATCCATATTTCAGCGATAGAAGAAGAAGACGCTTGTGTCATTGTTCGTGCGAATATCAATGAAACTAATTAGAATGTCTTGGTTCAGAAAGGGGAGACAAAAAGGCAAGTCAGCAGCTCTGAATAATAAGCAATATCTTCAGGCTGCTACAATTAGGTGACGGCGCACCTGACCAGACACAGATGCAAAAAATTACATATTCGGTGACGGCACACCTGACCAGACAGATGAAAACATATTAGTTGACGCGTGACGGCACACCTAACCAGACACAGATCAAAACATATTAGGTGACAGCGCACCTGACCAGATCAAAACATATTAGGTGACAGCGCACCTGACCAGATCAAAACATATTAGGTGACAGCGCACCTGACCAGATCAAAACATATTAGGTGAAGGTGACAAGGAAAAGGAAAGATGAAATTACCTACCTGGGTTCCATCCTAGAGGCAAATCTTTCCTGTGACAAAATGGGATCCAATGTAATAAAACTAAGTCAACCAACGAAATAAATTCCTGTACCGGATCTCCTCTCTGGTAAACAAGAATACCTTGAAGACTCTAACAGGAGCACTCATTCAAGGGTACTACGACTATCCTTGCACCTCATGGTACCAAAGCACCGCAAAGGCACTAAAAACAAGATTACAAACATCACAAAACAAACTGGTCAGACTACTGCTTGACCTTACTCCTAAAACCACCTCACCCCTGCCCATTTTGACAACCTAGGCTGGCTTAGAGTAGACGACAGAGTATAGCAACTTGCAATGGGCCTGGTCTACAAGATACACTACACCACTAAGATACCCATGTGCATGTCGAAATACTTCCCAAAGGTCAGTGAATACCACGACCACAACACCAGAGGGAGTTCCACAAATCATGTTCAACCCAGATAAAATCATTTAAAAAGTTTTTAAAAGTTTTATAAAAAAAAAAAATCATTATAACTTAGAAATGCGATTGCATAGGTCTATGAATCGAGATCGCGATTTTGTTTTGATTAATTGCCCAGCCCTACTGTGTACAGTAAGTTAGCTTGGTGATCATCATTGTGATGTAATATAAGCTAAGCAAAAGGTAGCTAACAAATTGGCTAGCTACTGTTAGCATACAAGCTTTTACAAACACTGTACTTACTTTTTCATCCTCAACTTTTTTTCTGATCCAGATGCATAAGTCCTCTCCATGTTGCTGATTTATACTTCGGTCCTTTGGTGCAAAGTTTCATTTAGCCTACAGTGCTACTGCCTACACAGCAGTGGAGGCTGCTGACCAAATTTTTAGGTGAAGCACAAATTATTATATTATATTATATATTAAATAATATTTTTAAAACATCCCCCACTGTGTGTCAGTGGTCAGTGGACACAGATGAAAACATATTAACATTAGGTGACAGCGGACCTGACCAGATGAAAACATATTAGGTGACAGCGCACCTGACCAGATGAAATCATATTAGGTGACAGCGCACCTGACCAGATGAAATCATATTAGGTGACAGCGCACCTGACCAGATCAAAACATATTAGGTGACAGCGCACCTGATCAGATCAAAAAAAATGTTTATCTTTTTTTTTAAACTTAAATTTTTATTAAACATTTATAGACATACAACACAACATATACAATAACATCAACAACACTATTAAACAGACATAAACAATAAAGAAAAAATTTAATACTCAAAAACAAAATAAAAAATACTGACTTGAGCAGAAATTCCACAGACATAAATAATAAAATGGAAAAACATAAAACAGTTGTCATACCCTAAACAAAAATTTAAATAAAAAAGCTAACTAAAGCAGCATTTTGTGACATGGGTTCAGAGACCCTCCTTGAACCTCTTTCCTCCTTTACCCTTCGCCCTCTTGTGTTGCATTTGGTTCTTCCTCTGTGATGTTGTTTTCGTTCCCCTTGTAGTCCTCCCACTTTCCCCATCTTTCTCCAAATTTCTCTTCCTGTAACCTCAGCATGTGTGTTATCCTCTCCATATCCTGTATCTCCCCTACTATTCCTACCTATTGTGCTATTGTCGGTGGGTCTTCTTTGTACCACAGTATTGTTATTGCTTTTCTGGCCGCTATCAACATTATCTTTATTAAATATTTGTCCCCCCCTTGTATTCCCTCGTGTCTGGTCTCCTAAGTAAAGCACCAGTCCCGTTTGTGGTAACCCGTATCCTAATATTCTGTTCATTGCCTCCCCTATCTCCTCCCAATACCCCTTCAGCTTCTGACATCCCCAGAATATGTGCGTGTGATTTGCCCCCTCCTTCCCACACATCCTCCAGCATGCTCTTTGTGTTGGTGCATATTTTCCCTTCAGCTCTGGGGTTATAAAGAATCTGATTATGTTTTTCCATCCAAACTATTTCCATATCCTCGATCCTGTTGTTGAATGTTGCACCTCGCATATGTTACCCCATTCCTTCCCTGTTATTCCTATCTCTAGTTCTCTCTCCCATTTCTCCCTTATGTAATCGGTCGTGTGTCCCTTGCTGGTCATTATAGCCCGGTACAGTGCTGATATTACCCTTCCTTTCCCTCCTTCGTATGCCCTTACTATCATCTTAATTATTCCATTCTGTTCTTCGTCCTTGTCCCCTCTTATTTCTTTATTATAGTAATCTCTAATCTGTAGATATCTGAAGTGTTCCCTGTTTTCTAGTCCAAATTTCTCCTTTACTTTTTGTAATGTTTGCATTTCCCCCTTCTCTATCAATTTGCATATCGCTGTTGCCCCCCCCCCCCCTCTCCCACCTTCTGAATCCATGGTCCAACCTCCCTGGTTTGAATTTCTTGTCATGTGCTATCCATCTCAGAACCCCTTTCTGCTTCTCCAATTTGTGTGTTTTTACTACTCTGTTCCATATGGTCAAGGTGCATTTGGTGATTGGATCTAGCAGTCCCTCTTTCTCTTTGAATAGTTCCCTATCTCCCACCAGAGCTTGTACCTTGTATCCCTCCCCTTCTTTTTCAATGTCTTTCCATCTTGCCTCATACTTACACCAGCATGTCACTGCTCTCAGTTGTGCTGCATAATAGTAATCTTGTAGGCTGGGTACTGCCATCCCTCCCTCTTCCTTTGGTAGTTGTAGTGTTTTATATCTGACCCGTGGTCTTCTCCCCGCCCATATGAACCTCGATATCAGTCTGTCCCACTCCCTGAATTGATTCTGTGGTATTTGTATCGGTAGTGACTGGAACAGGTACAGTAACCTTGATAGTATGTTCATTTTAATGACCTCTATTCTTGAATTGAAGTCCAAGGGCATTACTGTCCATCTCTCTAAGTCTCTCTTGATGTTCTGATTTATCTGTGTATAGTTCGCCTCAAACAGTTTCCCCACCCCTCTCGTGATGTTCACCCCTAAGTATTTAATCTTGTCCATGTCCCATCTTATCCCGTACTGTTCCCTAATTTCCGTCGTTGGGGTATAGTTCCATGCTAAGGTCTGTGTCTTTGTCACGTTTAATTTGTATCCTGAGTAGTGGCCATATTCCTTCAGTAGATCCATCAGTGCTGGGAAGCTCTTGTCTGGTTGTCTCATGTATACTATCACGTCATCCGCAAATAGGCCTAGTTTATATTCCGTTCCCTTTATCCTTACTCCCTTGATGTCCTCGGTCTGTCTGATCAGTTGTGTCAGTGGTTCTATGAAAACGGCGAAGAGCGTTGGTGAGAGACAACATCCCTGTCTGGTAGCCCTCTCTAATCTGATTCTATCCGTCAGGCTGCCATTCACCTTAACCCTCGCTGTCGGTTCTTGATATAGTGCCTTGATCATCTTCATTGCCCTCCCATTCAGTCCGAACCTCATCAATGTTCTGTATAAAAATTTCCAGCTCACACTGTCGAATGCTTTTTCTGCATCCAGGCTAATCAGTACCGCGCTACCACCTTGTTTTTGTATCTCCTCTACTATGTGTAATGTTTTTCTCACGTTGTCCTGTGTCTGTCTCCCTTTAATAAATCCAGTTTGATCTTCATCTATAATGTCTGGCATAAACGTCTCAAATCTCTTTGATATTATCGATGTATACATCTTGTAATCCACGTTGAGTATGGACACAGGTCTGAAACTACTACATAATTCTCTATCCTTCCCTTCCTTCGGCCATGGTATTTTTGGTGAATTATATGAATGTACTGTTGGACTGTGGTAATTCCATGTACGAATAAATAAAAAAATGAAAAAAAAAAAAATGAAAAAAATTATGGCTTCCTTCCACGAGGGGGGCATTTTGCCCTCTTCCATCGTGTGTCTGAACGCCGCCCCTAACATGGGTGCTAATTCTGTTCTAAATGTCTTGTAGAATTCCGATGGGAATCCGTCGCTCCCCGGAGATTTGTTGTTTTCAGCTCTACTAATTGCCTCTTCCAGTTCTCGTTCCGTAATTATTTTATTTAATTCTTCATTCTGTTCTTTCCCTATCGATGGTAACTCTAGCTTCTCCAGATATGCTTCTATTTCCTCTTATCCCGCTGCTTTTGGCTGTGTGTATAGTTTCTCATAGTATTCTCTAAATGTCCTCTCTATTTCAGCTGGGTCCCTCAATATTTCATTAGTCTTTGTATCCCTTATTGTGTGTATCGTGTTCAACTTCTGTTGCGTCCTAATTCTCCTAGCCAACAGTCTGGTCGCTTTTGGTCCCCCTTCATAGTACGTTTGTTTCATGAACCTCGCTTTCTTTTCTATTTCCGTCAATAATTCCCTATTTATCCTGGCCTTTACTTCTTTGATTTCTCCGAGCGTTTCCTGTTCTTTTGATATCTGGTGTCTCCCCTCTAGCTTCTTCAGCTTCCCTATCAGATTGTGATATGTCTCCGTTCTGGCCTTCTTCAGCATTGCTGTCTTCTCTATCAATTTCCCCCTTATCACCACCTTCAGTGTGTCCCATAGAATGTTCGGGTCTACCACCCCGTTGTCGTTTTTTCCTTATACCTGGCTGTTGTGAAGGATCAGATTAAACCGAATATATATATTTATTTATGGATATATATTTAATAGTATTTGTATATCGTTTGATATCCCCTGTATATTCCTTGTACAATATGCACTGAATATCCCTTTAGTCTACTAAACAGCCCATAATAGTTTCATTCTACCATTGGACGAGAACCTGGCGCCAGCAGCCATGCCCCTTGGTTCAAGTTCAATCGTGCCGACCAACATGTCGTGGCAAGCCCGGTTCCGCGTAGGAATACGTCTGGCGAAATACGAATGGTACTATTTGTTCACAGCGCATATATATATGGCGCAAGTAAAGTAGAACTTTCTTTTAGTCCATTAGTTCTTTACCCTCCAACCGAGTAACAGACGCAAAGCCTCACCCACGACGCACGTGTGGTGCAGTAAGGCCTACTTGGCCTCAGAATAGGCATTGAGATATCGTGTGGATTAATAGTTGAATTGTCATAGTTTGGCACTATACCGTCGAGTTGGACGTATTTCTATTAAGCTAATAATAGTCTATTATGTATGGTGCATCGTTCGGTTAGAGTTATAAAGTGAGCAGTATCCCCATCGTTCCTGACGTTATCTGGAGTCCTAACCAGGCTGGGCAGACCACGTGTGGTGCTTGCATCCGAGGAGCTCCGGGCCAGGACGAGTGGACCTGTACATTGGATTACTTTACCCGGACGACGGCGAGCCTTCCACGGCTTGGATTATCTACATGCTTTGGGTGCTTTGATTATTCCATGGATAACGGCCAACACTGCTGAGTGTTGGAACTACCCCCCGGAGAGGAGTCCAGGTGAGACGGCGCTCTACCCCGAGTGAGGTCGCCTCACGTCTCTTCATCTGTGGACCGGCAGCTACCGTCCACCAGAGGGTCCAGCTGTATTCATCTGCGGACCGAGGTTCTGTGGGCATCGTGTTCAGGACTCTGAATTCTCCCAAGAAATCGTCGGCCAGATGGGATACCGCCAGCGGCTCTTCTAACCCCCCCCCCTACTGTCTTACAACCAGCGGGACCCCCCCCCCCTTAGTGTATCCAGCTATAATCATTTAAGTACCATCGCTATAGTTCCCTAACGAACCAGGTTGTATATTTGCTCCCTGCGTAACCAGAGATTGGACATTCAATGTTGATTTACCTACGAATACTCATTTGCCATACAAGTGCATTTCAAATCATAAATGTCATTAAGTGAACGTTGTATATACCCTTTGCTATATAAAATATTCGATTTATACATTTGTGTGGACTTCGTTTCATCAGGTGGGAAAGTGTTCATCATATCTATATCATGTACTGGATGGCCAGAAGTTAAAGTACAAGAGGTAGTGGTTTAATAATACCATACTTATCAATACAGTCAGGGAATTGTACCCCTCAGTTACAATTGGTCCTTCGAGCCGGAGGGTAACTAGTGTAATATTAATATAGTGTTATTAATATTGAAATGGCCTATGATGAACACTCCACGAAACGGTCCTCCTAACGTAGAACGCCCGCAGCGCAGACGACAGCCACCTCAGTACTTAGAGGACTACGCTGTCAGTCAACTACCTAGCCTTCGACAAACGGTAAACGCGGTAAAAGTAGAAAGTAAAATTATGTCTGACCTTAACGACCAGGTTTCCCCGACCACAGAGGCCCTAGTGGGTTCTAATGTAACTGACCAAGCTCACGGTGGGGACCAGGAGGGAGCTGACATGCCTTTACCCCCCGCCAATACCGAAGAAGTAGTCCCCGACCAGCCCCGGGAGGAAGACAACCCTACAGAGAGAGAACTCTGCACGGAAGAAGAGGAGGAGAGCGCCGAGGAAATAGAGCTCCAGGACTCCCCCACGAGCGGCTCACCCAGGAGCGGCTCACCTGTACAACCGTCTTCCCCCAGCGAAGCGGAGAGGATGCTACAACAGGCGTTCCTCGTCAGCCTGACAGCCTCTACCGAACGCGATCGACTTCAGGGTGAACGCGATCGACTTCAGGGCGAACGCGATCGACTCCAAGCACAGCAACGGAGCGAAGAAGAGCGCATACGCCTGGAGATGAGACGCCTTCAGACGGAAGAGAATATGGCAAGAGACCGGGCCGACGCCCAGCGCGCCGCTGCCGGTGCCCAAAGAGAAGCAGATCTCACCAAGCGCGAAGTCGAGCGCGACAAGTTACAAGCGCAGCTAATGGAGCAGCTGATCCTCAAGGCAGCACCCTCTCCCTCCGCCAGGGGTTCAAGGAACTCGTCGAGACAACAGTCAAGGGCAGCGTCTCCTAACCGAGCAAGCAACCCTGAACTTGACCAACAGACCAAGCCTATACCCCCCGCAGACCCCCTTCCCAGACCGGTCCAAGCGAGACCCAGCTACAAGGAAGGAGCGGCATACACTGCGGAGAAGCTAAATAAACGACTACAGGATCTAGAGGACCTGATAGAAGAAGAAGAGGGAGAGGAGGAGAACCAAGCCCGACGACAGCACAGTACTCCACCGGACCAGGAGGTCCAGTACAGCCCAGGCTATACCCCCGCGGCGCTGCGCTACAGACCCCCGACTCTATTCACGGGTGAGCACGACGCACGACCAGCCCAGAGGAATAGAACCTGGACCAGCGGGCCATGGTACCCTGTCGGTACCAGCCCACAGAGAGGCGCAAGAGGAGACTCGCCTAGGAGGTCTCTCCCCCAACGCTCTCCGATGTATCAGCCATCCACGGCGTCATACATTGCCACGCCGTCGTTTCCAGACTTCACCTATGAGAATCGAGCACAGTACACGGAGCTCCGGATGTGCTTAGAGACAATGATGGTGGATGTCGCTGATGAACGTCACAACTATGCAATATTACTGAAGCACCTGAAAGTACCGTGAGCGCACAATATAGCGCTAGCCTATGCCACCTCTACGACCCCATACACCGCGGCTCTAGCAGCGCTGGACCAGAGATATGGACGTATATGGGATTACGTAATCCAAGAGATAAGGCATATTGATCGCCTACCCCCAGCAACAGACAATCGCTCATTAGACGACCTGTCAATCAAAGTGCAGTCCCTGGTAGGGATGCTGGGAGCGCAACGGGAAAAGGGCATGCACGAGCTATACGCCAACTCTAACGTCGAGAGGATTCTAGAGAAGCTGCCACCCGCAAGACAAGAGCGTTTTAGGCGGCAGAGAGACCACCGGGATCCTAACGGCCCCGAACCATCCCTCCTTGATCTAGCCGACTTCCTGGCGAGAGAAGTCAGCAGCTTACGACTGGATACGTTCGGGCGGAGCACGCCAAGCTCCAGAGAGGGACCCAGGAGAATAAATGATGGAAGAAGATCGGTGACTGTCATGCACCAATCAGAGTCAGTACCGAGCAGTAAGAGCCACAGCACCCCCTCGAGAAAAGAGAAGTGGAAGATGGTGTGCCCCTACTGTGAGAAAGAACACTGGCTGTCACAATGTGACCTGTTCACAAAGATGAATGCAGAAGAAGTGAGTCAATGGATAAAGTCCAACAGGCGCTGTTACCGATGTGCGCGCAGTCACATGGCAGCCGAATGCCGCCTAAAGAAAAGGTGCAGTCGGTGTGACGGAGCCCATCTAGATATACTACACGACAGTAACAGAAGACGGCCTTCACCTGCACCATCGAGCGGCACCAAGGCAAGTGTCATGTACATTGACCCCGCCAGCAGCAGCGGCGCCCAAGTGCTCTTAAAGGTAGTCCGTGTGACATTGAGCTACCAAGATAAAGTCATGGACACTTACGCCGTCCTTGATGACGGGTCAGAGAAGACCCTTCTGCTCGCGTCCGCTGCGGCCCAGCTGGGACTGCGGGGGAGCGAGAACCAAATGACGATTCGGACAATAAGAAGAGATTTAAAGACGATAAAGGGTGAGAATGTCTCCTTCACTATCGCAGCAAGCGGGCAGCCAGAGCGACGGTATAGGATTACAAATGCTTTCACCAGCCAAGAAATAGGACTATCGCAGTACACCTACCCGATCGCCAAGCTGATGGATAAATATGTGCACCTGCGTCAACTACCTATCCCGCTCATAGACGGCGCTACCCCGACCCTGCTGATAGGCTCCGACCATGCAGAACTCATAGTCCCGATTGACCGGGTCCATACAGGACCCCGAGGCTGTCCTGCAGCAGTCGAGACCCGCCTAGGGTGGACACTACAAGGCCCCCTCGCTAAATCTCTCAACCGAACAGCAGCCACTAGCTGCCTCCACTCCAGAGCGACAGAAGGAGACACCACACTCCTGCAGCATGTCGAGAAGAAAATTGACTGGCGACGTCGTGCGCTGCTCCGCGCCTCCCTGATCAAAGACAGCTTTGATCTACGGCAGCGGGCCAGCAGCGACCCCCCAGTATTGCGCAACCTCAACCCAGAGGTCGCAGAGGACCCAGCAGCAGATGAAGAGGTCCGACACAGTGTGAAGAACAGTTTCTACGTGGACAACTGTTTACAAAGCGTTTCGACTCAAGAAGAAGCCGAGGCTCTCCTAATCAAGCTACGCGCCTCCCTGATCAAAGGCGGCTTTGATCTCAGGCAGTGGGCTAGCAGTGACCCGCACGTACTGCGCAGCCTCTCCCCCGCGGACAAGGCTGCCAGCAGCGAGACCTGGATGGCGACCATCCCAGGAGAAGCCCAAGAAATGACACTAGGACTAGTCTGGCGCTTCAAAACAGACTCGCTCCACTATAGACACAAACCCCTGACTCCAGAGCAGGGAAGGTCGACGGCGACACCGACCACCAGACGGAGTGTGTACAGAACACTCGCCAGACAATATGACCCGTTGGGATGTATTCTACCTTACACCACCAGGGCAAAGATGATTGTACGAGCACTATGGGACAAGGACCAGGGCTGGGACGACCCAATACCCGCACACCTTGCCTCCACATGGAGAGAGTGGGAGACGGAACTCCGCTCACTCCCAGGCGTCAATATACACCGCAGCTACTTCCCATCCACAGTGAGGCCAGAGACATGCAAGATGGATCTACACGTCTTCAGCGACGCCTCCGAAGTAGCCTATGGATCGGTGGCCTACTTGCGTGCCCAAGAGAAAGGAGGAGAGATACACACCGCTTTCATCCTGGCTCGCTCAAGAATAGCCCCACGAAAGCAACAATCTATCCCGCGTCTAGAGCTCTGCGCAGCCCTAGCAGGAGCGCATCTAGCCACGTTAATCCAACGTGAACTCACCATTCCGGTGCACAGAACAATCTTGTGGTCAGATTCCACGACAGTACTCACATGGATCAAGTCTGATTCATGCAGATACAAAGTCTTCGTGGGAGTCAGAGTCACCGAGATTCAAGAGTTAACAGAAGCAGCGAGCTGGCGGTATGTGGACACCAAACACAACCCAGCTGACGTCATCACCCGGGGAATGTCCCTGGATGACCTCACCCGTCGCAACATCTACAGTGACGGACCAGAATTCCTCAAGCTCCCGGAAGAAGAGTGGCCTACGCCCACCCCACGGGAAGCAAGTAAAGAGGAGGCTGAGAACAAGAAACCTATGTTCTGTGGACTGAGCACAGTTGCCTCCACAGACCCCAACATAGATGACTGCATTACCCTAGAGAGTGCGCAGCAAAAGACATTCCTGTGGCACCACCCAGAGATTCAGTCCACCACTGACATTTCAGCAGCTGACTACGAAGAAGCAGAACTTCTTCTACTACAACGAGCCCAGAGAGACTCGTTCCCCGATGAGCTAGACTGTCTACAGGGAGGAAAGCCCGTCCCATCAGACAGCAGACTGCTCCACCTGGCACCCGAGAGTGACGCCCATAATCTCATCAGAGTGGGTGGTCGCCTGCGGAGAGCCCCCGATCTACCGGATGACATTAAGTACCCGATAGTCTTGAACAGCCGACACAAGGTCACAGAGCTGATCATAAAGAAATACGACGAGGATGTACACCACGCAGGAGCAGAGAGAGTCTTCGCGGAGATCAGACGTCGCTATTGGATACTTCAAGGAAGAGAAGCGGTGCGACGCTTCCAGCGAATCTGTCTAGACTGCCGAAAGTGGCGCGCGCAGCCCAGCATACCACGGATGGCTGACTTACCCCCCTGTTGCCTCCGACTCGGCGACAAGCCATTCCACTCCACAGGCATGGACTGTTTTGGCCCGTTGTATATAAAGAGAGGAAGAGGAACCGAGAAGCGGTGGGGTATTGTATTCAAATGCATGACCACCAGAGCGATACATATCGAACTCCTTCCGACCATGAGCACAGACTCATTCCTTATGGCAGGGGTGGCCAACCAGTCAGAGACTAAGAGCCACAAAAAAATGACTGTGGTACCACAAAGAGCCACACCATATACCAGCGTTTCTCAACCTTTTTTTTCAGTCACGGCACCCTTCATGTGTTTATAGGTCTCACCCTCTGGCCTCTGAAGTTGCTAATGTCTTTTTTATTTGGGCCTCACAGGGTTAAAAGTACCCTGTGAGACCCACGGTTTCAAAATTACAAAATCACTTTTAACCATTTAAAAAAATAATGTTTATTTAAAAAATGTTAAAGGGGAACTATTTTACTATTTCTTTCACTATTTAAGCACTTTTACACAATTCCTGTGAGTCTATGGAACACCTAGGTTTTTTTCAAAAAAAATGCATTGTTTTGTATTTCTAATCAAGTACTAAAAACCGCATTTTTCTACCTTAAGATCTTAAGCCGTTTTGAGGCTGGGCTCCAACCACTGTGTGGCCTGGTGCCAACTGCCACATCAACTGCCACATTATTATGCAGCTGAGAAATCTCTGACATCACAGATATGCACATTTTCAGATGACTCAGTTCAGTGAGGGTGAATATTGTGAGAGGAGAATTGGAAGAATTCGCCAATATGAGAATTAGAGACATATATCCTATTAATATAAGTCCACATAGCTAAGAAACAATGGTAAACACTGAAAAAAGCCATTTATAAGATAGTTCCCCTTTAAGCACATGTATAGTCAATTGGTCCTGTTGTTCAGCCTCACAATGCTATTTGATAGTAAATGTGTTTATATGTCCCACCCTCTGGCCTCTGAAGTTGCTAATTTCTTTTTAATTTGGGCCTCACAGGGTTAACCTCTTAAGCCCGAGATATACAGTAAAAGTACACTATGCTTATGGCAGATCAATCAGCATGGATTGTCTGTAAACTTTAATACATGGCAATTTGGTTTGTTAGAACAGACTACATGCCTGTAGCATTGTAGTAGAAGAACCAGGTTAACTGTGTCCTGGCTGTAGTAGCATTGTAGAACCAGGTTAACTGTGTCCTGGCTGTAGCATTGCTGTAGCATTGTAGTAGAACCAGGTTAACTGTGTCCTGGCTGTAGTAGAACCAGGTTAACTGTGTCCTGGCTGTAGTAGAACCAGGTGAACTGTGTCCTGGTTGTAGTAGAACCAGGTTAACTGTGTCCTGGCTGTAGCATTGTAGAACCAGGTTAACTGTGTCCTGGCTGTAGCATTGTAGAACCAGGTTAACTGTGTCCTGGCTGTAGTAGAACCAGGTTAACTGTGTCCTGGCTGTAGTAGAACCAGGTTAACTGTGTCCTGGCTGTAGAACCAGGTTAACTGTGTCCTGGCTGTAGCATTGTAGAACCAGGTTAACTGTGTCCTGGCTGTAGTAGAACCAGGTTAACTGTGTCCTGGCTGTAGTAGAACCAGGTTAACTGTGTCCTGGCTGTAGCATTGTAGAACCAGGTTAACTGTGTCCTGGCTGTAGCATTGTAGAACCAGGTTAACTGTGTCCTGGCTGTAGCATTGTAGAACCAGGTTAACTGTGTCCTGGCTGTAGTAGCCATATCTTACTATGCTCGCTCATGCCTGTATTTTTTATGTCCGTTCTATTTTATAATTTTTATTTTATTTTATTTTTATTTTACTATTTTTAAACTGAATCATTTTAAACTATTTTTACTATTTGTGTTACTGAAAACTGTAAGCGGAGAGCCTATTGGGATGCTAGATCCTAATGTGAAACACTGTGATTCTACCTGTCTATCTTTTTATGCCTGTATTTTTTACTGTTGTGAAGCACTTTGAACTGCAACCTCTGTATGAAAAGTGCTATACAAATAAAGTTATTATTATTATTATACAGTAAAAGTGTATATTTTCAGCATTATGTTTGTTTACCAATTATTTGAACTGTTATTAGTGAAATATAAGATTATAGAAATCTCAGGGCATTGAGTCGGAAACCGGCGCATATTGACAGGAAGAAGTGGCACAGCCAAAAGTGAGTGTAGTCTTTTGAAGGAAGAGACTCAGGGCTTTCAAATTTCGAAAAACTACCCTACCCAGCTCACACCAGCCCCTCATCTGACTTCTGGATTTACTTTTTAATTTCTCTTATTTTTTGGGATTATCTCCCACAAACCTGAACGTTATTGCCATAAAACAGAATGCAGTTAGTTTCTCTACCTTTCTGTGAACGTCTTGCAAAAAACGGTGTTGCAATATGATGAAAAATGGTGGAGAAATTTACATTATAAAAAAGATGGCAGAATTCAGTACTGTATCTACAAAACCTTCTGTTTAATCATCTTCCCTTTATTCATTTGCTTAGATTTTTCAGGTCTGGTCAATTTTAGCATGGTGTTATTTACAGTCAAAGATAATTTTTTTTTTAAATAGAATTGATATTCTCCTTTGGTTCATTACAATTTACTCAAGCCTAGTAACAGACACACTATTTCTGACACTGATCCATATATGTCCCTAGATTCAGATACCAAGAACATGCAAATGGACCATTTAACAAAAAATTGTAAATGTTTATTCTACGTCCTTATGGAATGAGTGACATAAAAAAAAAAAAGTAAAAAAAAAAAAAAAAGTAATTTTTTTTTTTTTTTTTTTTTTTTTTTTTTTATGGATGGAAGAGCCGCACATTGATGGGCAAAGAGCCGCATGCAGCTCGCGAGCCGCGGGTTGGCCACCCCTGCCTTATGGCCTTCCGAAGATTCACATCACGGAAAGGAAAACCGTCTACACTGTTGTCTGATCACGGGACAAACTTCAAAGGCGGAGAAAGAGAGCTGAGAGAGAGCTTCCAAGCTATGGGCCCAGAACTTAAGACCCACCTCGCTCCATCCCAGATTGACTTCCAGTTTAATCCCCCGAACGCACCCCACTTCGGTGGAACCTGGGAAAGAGAAGTACGTTCTATAAAGACAGCCCTGTACGCCGTGCTTGGGGCCCAGACTGTGGCGGAGGAAGTCCTAATGACAGTCCTCACGGAGATCGAGGGAGTATTGAACTCCAAGCCCCTCGGCTACGTCTCCAGTGATGTAGCAGATGTCGACCCAGTCACCCCCAACACACTCTTAATGGGGCGGCTGGACCCCGCGCTACCCCAGACAATGTACAGGCCTGAAGAAGCGAACGGCCGAAGAATGTGGAGGTACAGTCAAGTACAAGCTGACAAGTTTTGGAGCAGCTTCCTACTCCACTACCTACCGTCTCTACAGACCCGCCAGAAGTGGGTAAAAGAGAGAGACAATTTGACAGAAGGAACAGTCGTCATGATTATCGACCAGTCACTACCCAGAGCTATGTGGCCGGCTGGCCGCGTAAGCAAAGTGATCACCGGTGCCGATGGCAAGGTCCGAGCAGCTGAAGTGCTCGTCCAGGGGCGAACTTACACACGACCCGTGGCGAGGCTAATAGAACTGCCCCGACTCCCAGACACTATCGATGATGACCATGACCCCATGACTTTGTGAGTTGACTGACCCTTACAGCGGACCTTGAGTGGTAGACAGTGCGGTTAATCTGTCTCTGCTTAGCTAATTAGGTGGGACTAATTAGGGTGCGGCTGTTGTGAAGGATCAGATTAAACCGAATATATATATTTATTTATGGATATATATTTAATAGTATTTGTATATCGTTTGATATCCCCTGTATATTCCTTGTACAATATGCACTGAATATCCCTTTAGTCTACTAAACAGCCCATAATAGTTTCATTCTACCATTGGACGAGAACCTGGCGCCAGCAGCCATGCCCCTTGGTTCAAGTTCAATCGTGCCGACCAACATGTCGTGGCAAGCCCGGTTCCGCGTAGGAATACGTCTGGCGAAATACGAATGGTACTATTTGTTCACAGCGCATATATATATGGCGCAAGTAAAGTAGAACTTTCTTTTAGTCCATTAGTTCTTTACCCTCCAACCGAGTAACAGACGCAAAGCCTCACCCACGACGCACGTGTGGTGCAGTAAGGCCTACTTGGCCTCAGAATAGGCATTGAGATATCGTGTGGATTAATAGTTGAATTGTCATAGTTTGGCACTATACCGTCGAGTTGGACGTATTTCTATTAAGCTAATAATAGTCTATTATGTATGGTGCATCGTTCGGTTAGAGTTATAAAGTGAGCAGTATCCCCATCGTTCCTGACGTTATCTGGAGTCCTAACCAGGCTGGGCAGACCACGTGTGGTGCTTGCATCCGAGGAGCTCCGGGCCAGGACGAGTGGACCTGTACATTGGATTACTTTACCCGGACGACGGCGAGCCTTCCACGGCTTGGATTATCTACATGCTTTGGGTGCTTTGATTATTCCATGGATAACGGCCAACACTGCTGAGTGTTGGAACTACCCCCCGGAGAGGAGTCCAGGTGAGACGGCGCTCTACCCCGAGTGAGGTCGCCTCACGTCTCTTCATCTGTGGACCGGCAGCTACCGTCCACCAGAGGGTCCAGCTGTATTCATCTGCGGACCGAGGTTCTGTGGGCATCGTGTTCAGGACTCTGAATTCTCCCAAGAAATCGTCGGCCAGATGGGATACCGCCAGCGGCTCTTCTAACCCCCCCCCCCTACTGTCTTACAACCAGCGGGACCCCCCCCCCCTTAGTGTATCCAGCTATAATCATTTAAGTACCATCGCTATAGTTCCCTAACAAACCAGGTTGTATATTTGCTCCCTGCGTAACCAGAGATTGGACATTCAATGTTGATTTACCTACGAATACTCATTTGCCATACAAGTGCATTTCAAATCATAAATGTCATTAAGTGAACGTTGTATATACCCTTTGCTATATAAAATATTCGATTTATACATTTGTGTGGACTTCGTTTCATCAGGTGGGAAAGTGTTCATCATATCTATATCATGTACTGGATGGCCAGAAGTTAAAGTACAAGAGGTAGTGGTTTAATAATACCATACTTATCAATACAGTCAGGGAATTGTACCCCTCAGTTACACTGGCTATCTCCTCCTTGATCTGACTCACCCCTTGTTATTTAATATTCCCTCATTTAGTCTCCAGATCGTGTTCCTCCGTCTCCCTTCTAGATCTACTGTCAGATATATGGCACTGTGATCCGATATGTCCACTACTCCTATTCTGCTCTCCCGTACCCTGTAACTGTCCCCCGTCGTCATCAAAAAGTAGTCTATTCTCGCATATGTCACGTGCGGGTGTGAGTAATGTGTGTATTCCCTGTCCATGGCGTGCATCCCCCTCCAAACATCTGTAATTCCCATTTCCGTCATCTGAATATTCATATATCTACTGATTGGTGCCCGTCCTTTTCTAGTACTCGTGGTGTCTAGGTCGTGATTCAGTACTACATTAAAATCTCCCGCGCATATCAATATCCCTTCTAGTTCCATCACTATCATATCAAAAATGGTCTCATATAAATCCCTCTCACTCTCTGGGGGTGCATAAACATTCACTAACGTAATCATTTGACCCTCCATTTTTCCCTTCACCAGAACAAACCTTCCCTCCTTGTCTCTTACTTCCTTGATCAATTCAAATTTGACTGTGTTTTTGATTAACGTGATTACTCCTCTCCTCAGGTTCCGTTTAAAGGAACTATAGTATGCATTTTCATATCCAAATCTCTTCAGTTTCTCATGATCCTGTGCTACCAAATGTGTCTCCTGCAGAAAAATCACTTCCATCTCACTTTTTTTACATTTCAACATCACTTTGCCCCTCTTTATCGTATTATTCATTCCATTAACGTTTAACGACATCATTTTTATACCTTTAACCATTGTCATCTTTCTTCTTCTTTCGTCTGTCAGTCCCCCCCATGTCACATTCATTCCCCCCTCCGGTTGTAGCCTCCGCTCTCTTCACCGAATACATATAATGATTAACATAAATAAAAAACATAAACTTTACATAAAGAGCTCCCAAGGCGTTCGGGGGGTCCCTGTGTCCCCCCTGTCCCCTGCTGGTGGGTGAGGAGTAATTGCTCTCCTAGTGAGAGGCCTCCTCCTGACGGCTTGGGGGTTTGAAACCTTTACCCCCAACCGCTCGTCATATTTGTCCAGCCTTCTTACTGTTTTTATTGCTGTCGAGCTCCTGGTCAAAAGCGCTCTGTCCTTCATTCTGATTAAAGACCCCCATTTCCTAGGTCCCTCTCAATGTGGCTCATCTGTTCCAATGTCCCTCCTTCCTCCCAAACCCGTGTGTGGTGTCTTCTGTGTACCCCTTCTTACTTTCTTTTCCTCCCCTCTATTTTCTATGTGATGTCCATTTATCCCCTTAATCCCTTCCAACTGTGTTACTCGCAGCGTGTGTCTATGTATTTGTTTCAATATGTTCTGTGTTCCGTCTATCATACCTAATTATATTTCCATTTATTTCCTCCATCAGCATGTGTATTATGTGTCCATGTATACGTTATGTTCGTTCCTATATCCTGCCTCTACCTGGGAATGTGTGTTTATGTATATGTTATTTCAGTTTCTATATTTTGTCTCTATTTGGATAGTTTTTTCAATCTCTTGTGCGTGTACTCATCCGTTCGTCTCCTCCCGCCTCCTCTCCCCTCCTTCTCCGTCTCTGGCCTCCTCGTCCGTCTCCGCCTTCGGTCTGTCATGTCTCACCTCGGCCTTCTCCTATCTCCTCCCTCCTCTCCCGGGTTTCGATCTCCTACTCTGGTCCATCTGCGTGCTTTCTCCAATCTCTGCTGCAGGCTCAGCATCTGGCCCTCCTGTCTCCTTCCTTCTCCGTCCTCCGCCATCTGCATCCCCCGTCGCCTCATCTCCTCCGCCGCCTCCCGCGCCGTCGCGTACGTCACCGTCCCTTCCTTCCAGTGAATCCTTAGCGAGGTCATGGGTGATTAGAATTTCATTCAGTTTTCTTTCAGAATTCTCTTCAGTCCCGCGTAGGACCTGCGAGTCTTTTCCCCTCGATTTCTATCTTCTTGGTCCACGCGGTTCTGAGTATCAATTCCTTAATCTCAAATCTCAGAAAGTTAATAATCACCGCCCTCAGAGGTCTGTCCGGTTTCGGTCTCGGAGCCAACGCCCTGTGGGCCCTCTGTATCTCCATTTTTTCCAGTCCCGTCTCCTCCAGTTGTTCCTTGATAAGCTTTTCCACATATTGGATCACCGATTCCCCTTCGACTCCTTCTTTCAATCCCCATATTCTGATGTTATTTCTCCGTGACCTTCCCTCCATGTCCGATATCTTTGTCTCCATCGGTTCTTGCTTTTGAATCGCACACGTTAACACCTCGTGTATCTCTGTGTTCCATTCCTCCGTTTGCGCCGTTCTAGTCTGTAACTCTGTTACGTTTCTGTCCTGTTCCGCCATCTTCTCATCCACCCTTTTGAGTTCTGTATTCATTTCACCTCTGAAGTCCTCCTGTTCCTTCCTCAATTCCTCCCGTAACTTCCCAATATCGTTCCTTATCGTGTCCGTGTTCAGTTTTATCGTCGCTGTTATGGTCTCCAATATCCCGGCCTGCATGACCACGGCCCATCCTGGCATTCCCGTGTCTGCCTCAGCGGGACCTCCCCCTTCTTCCGCCTGTCCCTTCTCGGCTTCGCTTCGGGGGCTCTGTTTCTTCAAATTCTCCTCTTCTCGTGTGTTCTCCATTTCTCTTTCCTTCACAATCGTTGTCTCTTCCTTACTTCTCGTGTGCATCTTTTATTTTTAATCACTTTTCGGGTCTCTACTTATCCGTTTTTTCGCTCATTTGACCAGGAGCTCTACCGCACGTGTGTTACCCGTCTCTCATACCGGAAGTCCAGATCAAAACATTTTATGACAGCGCACCTGACCAGATCAAAACATATTAGGTGAAGGTGACAAGGAAGCCACAGACTCATACCCCCCCGACACTCAACTAACCGCCTCGGACAGTCCTTCATACCAGTGGCCATCAGGCTCCACAACAGTGGGCAGCGACTGCTGCCAGACATCGACCTAGAACTAATAGGAACCCAAGTAGGACAATAACACTACCTTATGCATACTGCACCTTATGTGGATACTGTGATACTGTGAATAATGAATAATGTATATTTCAGTTAGTTAGATAGTAAATTATATTGACCTATTTGTTTACACTGCTTGTGTTGTTTTCACTACCTGTACCCCCCCCCCCCTTCCCCCATGCTGCTATGATGCCTGAATTTCCCCAAGGGGATCAATAAAGGAATATCTTATCTTATCTTAAAAGGAAAGATGAAATTACCTACCTGGGTTCCATCCTATAGAGGCAAATCTTTCCTGTGACAAAATGGGATCCAATGTAATAAAACTAAGTCAACCAACGAACTAGATTCCTGTACCGGATCTCCTCTCTGGTAAACAAGAATACCTTGAAGACTCTAACAGGAGCACTCATTCAAGGGTACTACGACTATGCTTGCACCTCATGGTACCAAAGCACCTCAAAGGCACTAAAAACAAGATTACAAACATCACAAAACAAACTGATCAGACTACTGCTTGACCTTACTCCTAAAACCCACCTCACCCCTGTCCACTTTGACAACCTAGGATGGCTTAGAGTAGATGACAGAGTACAGCAACTTGCAATGGGCCTGGTCTACAAGATACACTACACCACTAAGATACCCATGTGCATGTCGAAATACTTCCCACAGGTCAGTGAATACCACAACCACAACACCAGAGGGAGTTCCACAAATCATGTTCAACCCAGATAAAATAATTTAAAAAGTTAAAAAAAAAAAATTAAAAAAATGTTTGAATAAAAGAAAAATAGTCATAACTTAGAAATGAGATTGCATAGGTCTATGAATCGATATTGTGATTCTGTTTCGATTAATTGCCCAGCCCTACAGTGTGTACAGTAAGTTAGCTTGGTGATTATCATTGTGATGTAGGCTAAGCTGGCTAGCTACTGTTAGCATACAAGCTTTTACAAACATTGTAGCCTACTTACTTTTTCATCCACAACGTTTTTTCTGATCCAGATGCATAAGTCCACTTCTTCATGTTGCTCAGTTGCTGGTTTATACTTCGGTCCTAATGTTGGCGCAAAGTTTAATTTAGCCTGACTTGACTTGTTATAGCTGTACAGCTTACTAACTACTAAACAACAACTAAACTAGCTAGCTTTCACATAGTCAAAACGGGTCCAGCTGCATGTCCGGAGGATAGGTTTAGCTCGGGCCAATCTCAAGTTTCTCAAGTTTCTTTATTATTGTCATACAGAAGTACAGAATACTTTTATACAAAATGCTTCTTTATGTTACATTTTGTATAAAAGTATTCTGTACTTCTGTATGACAACTAATAAAGAAACTTGAGAAACTTGAGATTGGCCCGAGCTAAACCTATCCTCTGGACATGCAGCTGGACCCGTTTTGACTTTGCAATGCAGCAATCTCTGATTGGATTTGCAAGGCTGCCAATCATATTCAACCTCCGTGTATTGGATGTCAAGGGCTGTCAATCATTCAACCCTCCATTCAATGGCAAGAGTTTAACTGCACAGACCGTGCTTAGATGAAGTTAATAGCCTATTTTGATTCGCTGTTATTTATTATTTATTTAACAATGGGTCACACCTGTGAAGTTTTCTTCACGAATAATTACTGCAGGCAATACTGCAGTGCAGGCCTGCTCAGAGCTGTCAATTTGGCCATTTTTGAAGAAAAAAAATTCACTGGAATTTTTTTTACAGAGGGAAACATTTATAATAAAATAATAATAATAATAATAATAATTTAAAAAAAAAAATATATATATATATATATATTATTTTTTATATATATAGGTATATGTAAATTAATAATAATTATGAATTATGAGTGAATTTGTGTTTCACGTGTTGTCATAAAGAAACCTCCACTGCTACACAGTAATGTTACTGACTGTACAGGGCTCTCCAAGCCATCTCAAAGCAGGAAATGGTTGGATAGGAAATGGGGTTCTCTGATTGGTGTAAAAAAAAGTGTCAGAACTGTCAATCATTCAAGCCCCATTCAAATGCAGGGACGTGCACAGGACTTTAGAGGGGCAGGTGCTCAAAGGCTGAAAAGGGCACTACACTTGTGTGTATATATTAACCGAGCGCGCGTAGCGCGCAAGCCCGATTTTTAAGGGCGCTTTTCGGGCGGGGGGCCCCCTTTTTATGCTTTTTGAGGGGTTTTGGTGATCAAATATTGAATATTGAACTATAATAATCAGTGCAGGAGCTCACTTATCCTTGAAAGACACTTTTATCACTGACTTAAAAGGCCCATACATCTCCATAAATGTTCAGGGGGAGGGAATAAGTGCTTACCCTACAGACCCCAAGAAGTGCTGTACATTCTGTATTGTTTAATATAAATGCATTTTTTATTCCAATCCCGATTTGTATTTGAGATTCCCAAATCCCATCGGACTTGACTTCTTCGTGTCCCTCAATGAGTGTAATACCAGCATTCAACTGTATGCGCCACAGCGGTTTCTATCATCATCATCATCACCACCCACGCTATGCATAAAATATATAGGTCCGCGGAGAGGCACGGTGAGGAGGCCGTGCAAACTGCAATGGAATATGGGGCATCTCTCTCTTTACCTAATATTTTTATTCTATCCTGACATTTTTCAGTTGGAAGGATGCGTAATGGTAAATTTTTTTTTAAAAATGTATATTAATAATAAAACAAAAATATGCATACTATTGAAGCACTGCCTCACTAGTAGTCATGCAATAACCTCCACTGATACAGAGGCACACCTACTTCCAGTGAATGATGCTAAGCTAGGCTAAAGGTGCGGCTGTTCCCTAAACCTAATGCATGCACAGAGAAGAAAAGGGTATGTATCTGCTTGTCTAACTCCAGGATAGATGGCAAATAAGATAATTTCCCCCAATTCTGTATTCTGCCTTACAAGACTCAGTTAGGAGGAAATTCCATTCCACTATTTGATTTGATTTGATTTTTATTACGGATCCCCATTAGCTGGTACCATAGCAACCAGCTAGTCTTCCTGGGGTCCACACAAAAAAACATACAAAAACGATAGGTTATGAATATAACCGTAGTTCTATGAGTATTAGTGACGCTCAGCGTCTACTGCACATATCTCACTCCAGTGACGTGCACTGAATAAAAACTTCACAATGTACCTTTACATACCAACATCCGTCTGGCCACACCCCCATCTGCTACCTACATAAGCAGGGGTGTGGCCACACACTCATCTCCTTCTCAATCATTTCACCACAAGGTAAGATCAAGGGCCGCAGTGGCGTCCTGACGCTGAGCGTCACTAATACTCATAGAACTACGGTTATATTCATAACCTATCGTTCTATATCGTATTAGCTTCCGCTCAGCGTCTACTGCACAACGGGAGCTGAGCGGGAGCTGATGCTCGACAAATGTACCCCACTGAGGCCCCCCACAACCATCAGAACCGGGGAAGACCGAGACCCCCGACCCTCCCTAATGGAGGGATACCCTCCCTATTGGAGGACGGGAGGGAGACAGATCCGACTGTGCGAAGAGGAACTCGAGCAACTCAACGCACAGGGTGAGCAGACCGTGGCTTGACCCCATGACTACGCACACGCACAACCCACATGCCACCAGGGAACGAACGGAAGGAACAAACCTCGTTACCCCCCCCCAAAATCACAGGGTCAAGAGCAAAGCTCAACCCCGTGGCAAGGCCGTAGCAGCGGAGCGCGAAGGAAGACCCAGACCCAGAAGGGACTGGATCCCCCCGGAAAAAGGGGGCCCGGAGAGGCCAATGACGCCACAGCATCAAGACCTCACCAGGCGGTCACTAGTGACACCGCCCACCACATCGCCAGCGTATTCGGACAGGGCCCATCCAAGAGGCCCTTCCTCCCACTAGCACGCCGCCTGGCGCACTGACCCTGACATACTCAGGCAGTCAGCATGGCTGTAACTCGAAGCACTCAAGAGGCTACACTACAGCGGGAGCAGGCAGCGCACCGGGGAGACGACCTCCAGAAGAGGCCGATCCCTCAATCCAGGCAGCAGGCACTTGACCCGAGCCTGGAGCACTGCGGAAAACAACTTCGGACTGGGCCCGGCGGACCGGGACGTACACAGGGATGCCAGAGGAGTAGTATAAAACCACCTCAACAGCCCCCTCTTAGCCATGCGTAAGCGGGAGAAGAGAGGGGCGAAAAGAATGGAGAACGAACATCTCCATAATATCAAACCCTGTGACACCCGGGCCGACCCGGCATTTTTCCCCCCGAAAAAAGCACAAGTCCCTCAGGGTACCAGAACAGCAGATCTGCGACCCCGGCGGACAACGGGTTAACTGACCTGGACCAGCGTGACCAGAACCAGTCCCGTGTCCTAATCACGCCGACATCCCCAACTCTAGGAGGGGGGGTAGGTACGCGTGTCGATCTAAAACATTATAGAGGGCGCCACCCAGACGGTTCCGTTCGTACCGCGCTCAGTGGCCCACCCCAAGGGCGTGAGACCCCTCTACCTATGCTTTGATCTATTCCGTTAACATCCCCCAGATATGAACGATAATTCGTAGAGACAAACCTAGTAAACTGGCGCCCGGAAGAGACTCCATCCCAGTTGCCCCATAAAAACGCCGTTTTAATGATGAGCAACCAAGGCGCACAAGCCTCATGCGTGATTCCTATCAGAAACACCCAGGGCCAGCACTATGTACATGTCGAGACCCAAAACACATCAATGGATAGTCTAACAAGACACCAGATACCGTTCCTCCAAGCCGCCTGGGGAACGACAAGAAGCAGCTTTTTAAATGTTTAAATATTTTCAAAAAAAAAAAAATAATACGGACATGGGTCCCATGCGACGCGGCTGAGGGAAAACACCACCCCGTCAACCACACTTCATAAGAGGGGACGGTGAGCGACGTACCCCTATGACGGGGGGAAACCCATGACTCAACAGACCTGTAAGGTGAGGAGTCAGGGAAACCCTAAACAATACCCCGTCCACCTACTCCAAAAAGGAGAGGACGGGGAACCCGCAGAGAGACTTCCCACGTGAGCTGTATAGATTGAAAAGACATATTGCAGCATTGAGCTATGTAACAATTGGGTTAGGACTCTCCGAGGAGGAGCTCTGAACTCCCAGAGGAGAAACTCCGACACCAGAGGAGGAGGCTCTGACCCAATACACACACTACCAGTAGGGAGCAGCGCAGAAGAACCACGTCTCTACTGCGCCGCATCACCCACCAAGCTCGAATCGAATTGAATTTAATCGAATACACATACAACAGAGCAGAACTCCTTTTCGAAGTTCTACTCACCTTGACAATCTGAGGAGGAGGCTCTGAAACTCTGAGGAGGCTCCCTCACTGGGAGGGAGGGTCCGAACTCACAGAAGGCTCTTCTCCCTGAAGAACAGCTCTGTGAGGAGGAGGCTCTGAAAACGCCCTGAAACAGAACCATAACATGGAACCTGACCAACTCACGGAAGTCTTACCAATAGAAACGCGCCCAGTGACGTACTCTATGGCGGGGGAATTTCCGCGGTGCACACGCCCAATCTTTCAGGGCGTGGGACCAGGAAACTCTCCCCCCCCCCCCTACCCTGTAACGTGCCGAACCAGCAACGTGACAGGAAGCCCGAAGGACAGGGGGTTTTAACCCCTGCCCAAACAGAAAAAGGGGGAGGAAGGGTTTACCAGTTCACCCCTTTACGACCCCTCACCCCTGATACGATGTAATGACAAAATAGAGCCATGACACCAGTCATAGCATGCTACATGAAGCATTTAACAGCTTCACATAGCTCATGTGTGAACCTGCTATCTGATTTTTACTAAGGAAAAACACAGAACAGACGCTGAGCGGAAGCTAATACGATATAGAACAATTATTATTGCAAAACTAAATTATTAAAAGTCAGTACTCAACACACAATGCATAATGAAACTAACAATTAAAATGGCTAAAATTACATGCAAGCAAAGAAACAGAAAACAAAAACAAAACAAAACGAAATACTTTACAGTGTAATTTAAGTTTCTTTTTAAAAGTGAATCTACTGTAAATGCAGCAGAGGTTTTGAGGCAGGTTATTCCAAAGAGTTAATGCTCTAAAAATTAAATATCTCCTAAAGCGTTGGTTTTTGGACCTGGCAATTCAAGCTGCCCACTACTGGAACCTCTAGTGTAATGATCATGCACAGCACAGTATTACTATAAACAATCTGTTTATGTATAAAAACAGGAGTTTTACTGCGCATGACCAACTTGAACAGTGTATTTTCAACGTTAAACCAAGAGAGGCGGGCATGCATACGGCTCACATTAGACCTTAGTGAGCAGCCCAGTACCAACCGTGCTGCCCTGTTCTGGACAACCTGGAGCTTCCTGAGGTCACCACCGGCAGCAGATGACCACATCGCAAAGCAATAGTCAAGATGACATAAAACTAAACTTTGCACTATCTAACATAAAAGGGGATGGGCTACAAAATAAGCACATTTCCTGGAAATACCAATTGCTCTTCCCATTTTCAAAACAATATAATTAATATGCTGAGACCAAGACAGAGTGCAATCCAGCATCACTCCAAGGAGTTTAGTACTTTCAACTGGTTGAACTGCCGAATTACACAAGTTTAAATGAAGCTTTGGATTTGTAGATAACCTGTGCCTTGGAGATATTAAGGACAAGTTTATTACATACTACCCAGTCATGCACAACTTTAAGTTATCTGCTCAAAACTTCATTAAGTACATTGCATGATGGTGCAGCATAATACAATGTTGAATCATCTAAAAGAACTGTTGTAGCACATTTTGGTAGCCCAAGATCATTAGTAAATACAGAGAAGAGCAAAGGTCCTAGGCAACTTCCTTGCAGAACACCACACTCTAGACCTCTGCTACTGGACAGGCCGCCATTTAGATACACCTTCTGTGATCTAGACTAGAAGACAAATAACTTAGTATCCACTTTAAAGCAGAAGAATTAAAACCATAACATTTAAGTTGCTCAACCAGTAGAGAATGCCGGTCCAGCACATCAAATGCAGCACTAAAATCTAACAGCACAGCTCCCACCAGCATAGAGTTATCTATAGCTTTAAGCCAGTCATCTGTATCAAAGCAGTAGAAGTAGAGTGACCAGCTCTATAGGCATGTTGAGAATCTGTTGCAAAGTTGTTTGAAACAAAATACTCTTGAATTTGTGAATGCACCAACTTTTCGACGATTTTGCTAAAGACATGTAAAATACTTATAGGTCTAGAATTTCCCTCATTAAAAGCAGCTTTGGTATCCTTAGTGAAAGAAATTGGTGTTTTTCAATGTACATTTGGTTTATAACTGATATATAGAGATGAGCTTTAAGAGCGTGTGGTAATATTGACGTTGAATTTCATAATTAATAGGTGTGAATAATTAGGAAACCATAACATTATGCCTTGTATACTGTTTAGCAGAAGTGGCTGCAGGGCTAAATGAGGAACGAGACGCAGGGACAGTTGAACAGACAAAGGTCACACCTACTGTGACCAGATTAGTACTGTATGATAATATGGCCCAAAGGGTCAAAGAGTATTCACACCACCCCACCAGATGACATCATGCCAGCCCCCACCCGTGAGACAAGACCCAACAGGAACACACAGGAGATCAAGGAGGTGGGGGCAGCCGGCCCCCCCACAGAGAAACCCAGAGGTGGGGGGTGCCAGCCCCCACAGGAGACCGCCCACAGACGACGCCTGATTGGATCAACTATATTAGTAAAATGTACCATTATTGGCTAGAAATTATAGTATATAAGGGGATACAAAATGGTAGTTCTAGAGCCCCAGACCAAAACCAACCCCAGGGGTCTGTGGCTCCACCGCTCCACCACCGAGAGACTGACTGATGCTGTGCTGTTTGCATTTTATGTGAGTAAATACATGGGAAACACCGGATTTGTTGTTTAAGTTTAGTGTAATCCTTAATATCTGAAACCAGATTTACTCATGTATAATGTGTGCAGTATGGTCAATGTATGTTCAAATTATGTTACCAAGTGACTGTTTATGTACACAGTGGGGTTTGAGAGAAGCTACAGGCTGAGTTGGGAAAGCGCTCTACACTGAAAAATACATATTGCTTGCATTATATTTAATTAATACATCTACATTAGAATCATATGTCACATATGTACGGAGTTAACGTTCCCAGAAAATCCTGTATACAATTTTTTAGTCTTAGCATGTTGGAACTAACCACTAATGATGTTTTATTGCTAAAGGGTGGCTTTTGATAAAAATGCTTATATTTATACTATGCATGAATATTGTTTTGTAAAGATGTGATTTTTAAATTTGTTTAGAGTGCAATTGTTCTGAGATAAATGAGGTTGTGTTTATGCTTGTTTTAGATTGTTAAATCTTTAATACACTGTTAATTGGTTAGGACATTTAATGCTTGATACAAGCCTCTGAATCATAGGGAATTATAATTTATTGATGGAGGCTTGCTGTGTTGGAATACACTTTTATTGCTGCAATGACAAATTTTGATATGATTGTGTTTACAGTGATTGAAATGATTGTTTTTATTCCGTGGTTATCTGTACTTAGGACACTGTCTGTGACTAGGTGAAATTGCAAATATGTGCTACTTAACCTCTGGGGGGAAGGGATTTAGCCTCCCCTGGTGGCAGTAGGAATGTGTGTTTTATTCAAACCTGGGGGGGCGGCTTGCCCCCAGGGTGAGGTGTATGAAATGATTAACCTTTTGATGAAGTTGCAGGGGGCCTGCATATGGTGGTAGCGCCTGTTATTTATGATCGCTGTTACAGCTCATGAGAGGGACCTCGAATAGATCTTTACAGCAGGAAGGGGATTACGTTGTATGCCCAAGGGGGGTCGAGATGTACAGCTGTTACAATGACTGTTGGTTTTTATGACAGGATGACGAAGCAGGCCGGGTGAGATTAGACGCAAGAGGTCAGAGGTGAAGATAGGCGAGAACAGTTGGAGAAGTGAGATAACAGATGGGGTAATGGGCCAGGGGGCCAGGAAGTGACAAGAAGGTGAGACAGGGGAAGGTTGTCAGGGAACAGCTGGGTGAGTGAGTGAGACAATCAGGGAAGTAGGCATTCATTTGGGGTTATGACTTATGAATGTTAACTGTTTTGATAAGGGAATATTTGGGTCTGTCTGTGCACTGGAAGGCATGGATAGGTCTGAATTAAAGATGGATTCCAGTCCGTCTTTGAAGTGAGAGTAGAGGAGCTGATGTGAGGGGAGGCTGTAGTAGCCTGAGGTTAAAAGCAGAAAGGTTGAGAGCAGAAAAGTTAAGAGCAGGAAAGGGAGAAACAAACTAACATTGTTTGTCTGTCTGTGGTTGATTAACGAGTGTATGAAAGAAAGCTTGAAAGTATTTGATTATGATATGTGTAATATATGTTGAAAGCGATGGTGTTTGCAGATCAGTGACTGTGGAAGATTGAAGATGTTGTCTGTTTTTGTCTATGTCCTTTTGATTTCAGTGAATGATTGAGCTGTTGATGACATCGTAAACCGATTCTGTTATCTAGTTAAGGCCTAACAATAGACAGGATGTTAGATCTTGTGTCGGGATCAGATGTCAGCTGGGTGAGCCAGCAGACCACTTTTAGTATAAGTCATATCTAGGTAAAATAAAACAATAATGACGTTAATGAGTAGTAGGGCTGTTATCCTGTCTATCAGAATAAGAAGCGTATCAAACCACTTGGGTTATACCACAAATAGACCTGGGAATTATTGTCGCTTATCATTTGTTTCATATCATTTGTTTTACTGAAGGAGTTTATTTTATTACTTTCATTTGATTTGATTTCTTTTGAATGTTTTGTAAGGATGAGGTATTGAATTTAAATTTTTAGATTTCTTTTCTATTTTTAATCTATGATTGTGTGGCCTGAATGGGTGTGAATGGAGCCTGTAGGGGGTGACTGTGCTGGCTTGAAAGGTGTCAAAATCACAATGATAGGTGTGATGAGGTTTAGATGTAGGGTTTTAGGTTTCTTTTCTTTTCTTTTTAAATAACCATTGAAGTGGTCTACATGTGAGGTCTGTTGGAATGTTTTTTTGATTATTTGCCTTTTGTTTCTTATATTCTCATCTGTCATGGTCTGAGTGAGTGGAGAAAGCTGGAGGCTGGAGGAAGTGGCGTCGAAACGTCAACAGAGTGTCGACAAGAGCTAAGTATCACGTTTGCATAATGATTAACATTTGGCTTCTCTTGAGAATATTTGACATATTATGTAAAGAAAATTTGTTTTGTGTTTTGTTCCCTCGCAGTTTCAGTCGAGGGGGGAGGACGGACTGTCACAGGTAGAGGGATCATGGAAGATGTGTAGGAATAAATTTTATTAGATTATGACACAATGGTGTGAACCCGTTCAGTCATTTCCTGTGGGAGATTGTTGGATTGTGAAGAGAGGTCGCTTGTGGACGCTGGCCCCTCCTTCAAAATAGCCCAGAGAACAGCGGCCAGAGGTTTGGGACAAACCGCCAGGCTGACAGAGTCGTCTGTAGATCCAAGGAAATACGGTCATGGGTCAAAATATGACGAGGTCGCAGGCCTACAAACAGTGGCCAGCATGGGGTGGAGGGGGGCGAAAACGGTCAGAGACTGTGCAAGGAGTTGAGCAAGGGCCTCTGTGGGATGTGGTATTTGATTGGTATGTTGAACGGGAGGTGACTGAACGGTAACAACTGGTATAGATTATGACACAACGCAGGAGTACTAGACACATGCACATAGGTAGAATATTAGGCGTAGGTTATGGCCAAAATGAGGTGGTGAAAATTTGTTTTTCCTTGAGTGATGCTCCGCCTTCCCTGCCCGACTGTGCGCCGAGGTGGTAGGTATTATGTCCATGGTATGTTCATAAAGGGGGGAGAGGTGAGAAGACCAACTGAGTTAATTATGCAGATGTGATTGTGCTGTCTTGGAAAAGGAATTAACAAGAGAAAAAAGCAAAATGTATGTAAAAATTAATACTAATTTCTGTGTCATCCTCAGATCTTATGAAAGAATGTGGAATCAAAAGTGCTGTAACTTAAGAAAAATGGGTTTTTGAAAATTGTGTTTTATTTATAGGTATAATGATTAGATTAAATTGTTTTATTGTTTTCAACAAGCCCAAAAGTTGTTGTTTAAAAAGTAGGCCTCTGGCTAGGAGCCTTGAGGAGCAAAGCTAATTGATGATATGTACCAAAGAAAAAAGGAAAAAGAAAAAATAGCGAAAATTTGAAAAAATGAATTTTAATTTTGGAAAAAAATGAATTTTATTATTTAAATGTATGGTTAGTATGTATAGAAAATCAAGTCAATATATCATATGTGACGATAAGAATCGTCAAAGTAGGGAATGTGGTAATATTGACGTTGAATTTCATAATTAATAGGTGTGAATAATTAGGAAACCATAACATTATGCCTTGTATACTGTTTAGCAGAAGTGGCTGCAGGGCTAAATGAGGAACGAGACGCAGGGACAGTTGAACAGACAAAGGTCACACCTACTGTGACCAGATTAGTACTGTATGGTAATATGGCCCAAAGGGTCAAAGAGTATTCACACCACCCCACCAGATGACATCATGCCAGCCCCCACCCGTGAGACAAGACCCAACAGGAACACACAGGAGATCAAGGAGGTGGGGGCAGCTGGCCCCCCCACAGAGAAACCCAGAGGTGGGGAGGAGACCGCCCACAGACGACGCCTGATTGGATCAACTATATTAGTAAAATGTACCATTATTGGCTAGAAATTATAGTATATAAGGGGATACAAAATGGTAGTTCTAGAGCCCCAGACCAAAACCAACCCCAGGGGTCTGTGGCTCCACCGCTCCACCACCGAGAGACTGACTGATGCTGTGCTGTTTGCATTTTATGTGAGTAAATACATGGGAAACACCGGATTTGTTGTTTAAGTTTAGTGTAATCCTTAATATCTGAAACCAGATTTACTCATGTATAATGTGTGCAGTATGGTCAATGTATGTTCAAATTATGTTACCAAGTGACTGTTTATGTACATATTGAGGTTTGAGAATGCAAACCTGATTGTGATTTCTGTACACAGACAGCCCTGTTAATGTTTTCTGATAATCTTTTGTCTTATTCACCTTGGCCTCTGGCTCTGATCAAATAAATGTTGAATTGGACTATAGTTCATGGTTTTGTCTGGCTACACGTTTAATTCTTCATCTGCTTTAAGTCAGATGAAGAGATCAACAATTCTATCGATATGATCCCTTTCTCCTCCTTCCAGATAAGCAATCTCATTTGTACTGTACTACAATAACCTCAGATTATTGTAGGGTTCTGTGGGAATTTACTAAAAGCGTCTACTGAGACAGATCTATAGATCTTAATAGCGCTGGCAGTCAGAGAGTGTGTTGCAGAGGAGGCTGTGCTGTTTAACATCAACAGCTGATAGCCACATCATCACAAGGTCAGTGTCTACAGCAGCGCAGTGTAACCACAGAGGGGGAATAATATCAACTTTGCCGTTGCTATTGTGATCTGGGTCAAATAGCTGTGGTGAAAGATGGCCGTGTCACATGGCAACCAGAAGAGGGGCGGGTCCGTCGTTGCTATGACGAAGATCATATAAATCTAACAGTGGTTCCGGATAAGGGCAGACCAAAAAAACGAATCCCACAGTAGAGAAGAAACCATCAGAGACTCTCATCCCTCTCACCCTCGCCGGTGGGGGGGGGGGGGGGGGGGGATGCCACATCATCATTAGCTTCGGCTAACGGGAGAAGGGTTCTGGCTAACGACAAGGCCTGAGCCACTATTGGACTGAACAGCAGAAGAGGCGATAGCAAGGACAATACAATCTGATAACATCTGAGCTGAGGCTTTTTGTTTATGTAATAAACAACGCTCTTTCAAGAAAGGTATTCCACTGTCAAGGGTCGAATTCTTACGGAGGTGGTGAATTATTATGGTTACGGGATTTCATTAGAGGGGAATGACGAAGATTATACAGCCAGTATGAGGAGACGTCCAAGAAACAAACAAACAAACACAACGCAGAGTCAGTGGATGGAGAGATGATAACACAAGCCAAACAGACGAAGACGTGATACTGGCTGATTGATCAGAATCTAACATTAGGTAAAGGAAAAATGAGAAGGGCTTGTTGGGCTGGATGATCACGCTCACCTTAATGACTGAGTTGTAGAACCAAGCCATGTTTTATGTGCCAACACGTGTTATATGATAGTTTTTGTATACTGTATAGGTTGTACAGTGTGAACTGGAGTGTGTATACCGGTGTTGATTTTCATGGTGTACACCATTGCGGTGAGTATTACATTAATCAGTTTAGCTATATATATATAATCACTTGTACATTGTATATTGTTATTACATGGCGTTTTCACAATCGCCGAAATGCTTGCTTGTGATTGGTCAATAGCGCGCGTCAGAGGTCCGTTATCACACGATAACGGACCTCTGCCAAGCAATAATGACCGCTGTGCGCAGCTGTTCGCAATCAAGCCCACTACAACACTGTATCAGTGCTGCTCAGCATATGCACAGCTGCACTCAGTCATCATCAGTGCAATCAGACCACAGACCTGTCGACTGCTGATAATAATAATCACTTTATTTGGGCTGACAGAGCCACAGAACAACTGCGTTTGCATTTGATCTCGTCTTGTCGATGGTGTACAATGAATTAGGTATATTTGTTAGTAAGTTAGCCATGTAATAAGCGGGATAATGTATAGCTATACTTGATCATTGTCGCAAAATAATTGACCTTCACTGACGTTTAAAACACCTCGGCGCTGCGCCTCTGTATTTTAAACTCCGTGTCGGTCAATTATTTTGCGACAATGACCTCGTACTGTAGCTATACATTATCCCAAACTTAATGCACTTTATGATTGTTAATATTATCATTCAGGAGTAGTGTTGTTGCGGATAGTGGAATTGTCAGGTCACATATATCCAAAGCTTAGTGGTTATGGTTTTCCAAAATCGAGCCACCGGTGGACATTCCCAAAACATGTGCATATAAGTGCCAGTGGCCCCCTGAGTGAACAGGGTGCACCGGGAGTCTAGCCTAGGTGTTCTATGAATATAATTAGTGTACTTGTTGGTGATAGTAGAAGATATCTGTGCGTTACGCCATGTCTGAATCACATGGGAGAGGATAGGACCAAATCGTAATTGACATTTTCTAATCGAGGTGTTGGAGTATATTATATCTTGTATTCTTTGTGGATAGACTGTTGCCTCCTCCAAGGCGTGTCACGACACAGCAATCTCGCGATCAAACCAGTTAATCAGGGGCCTCAGTGAGAAGGACCAGAAATATAAAAAAAAATCTGGGATTGCTAGACCCCCGTCCTGTTTCCTATGTTGAGTGGTGGTTCTTTTGATTCATGGTCGCTTGTTGTTCCAAATTAACTTAGATAGTTTGACTCAGGGTGGGGAAAATCTCGATGCGAAGGTATTTGAACTATGGGAATGTCCGCCGGGAGGTCCACAGCTCTGGCCAACCGCCTCAGACAGTCCTTCATACCAGCGGCCATCAGGCTCCACAACAGTGGGCAGGGACTGCTGCCAGAAATCCAACTAGAACTAATAGGAACCCAAGGAGGACAATAACACTACCTTATGCATACTGCACCTTATGTGAATACTGTGATACTGTGAATACTGTATATTTCAGTTAGTTACATAGTTAATTATAATACTACCTTATGCATACTGCACCTTATGTGACACTGTGAATACTGTATATTTCAGTTAGTTAGATAGTAATAATATCGACTTATTTGTTTACACTGATTGTGTTGTTTTTACTACCTGTACCCCCCTCCCCAAAGGATCAATAAAGGAATATCTTATCTTATCTTATCTTATCTTAACTAAATACCTGTATGTCCCTATGCCATAAATGTCATGTATGTTGTGTATGTCATAAATGTCACTATGAATTGAAAATGGTTGATAACAATACCACAGAAAATGAGTGTTTTACACAACCTTTTCTAATGGTATGTCTATGCATCTTTCCCAAATGTCCATTTGGAGACCCTATGTCTCCAAACACTATAACTCTTGAACGCTTCAACGTACAGTCAAACTTCTTGGGCTCTAATGAAAGGTTACACACACGCTATCTTCAGATTTGTATCAGATTCACTCTCAATATTACTGAAACAGAATAAGTGAAGCATAAACGCATCCCATTGACAAAGGGCCCCTCCCCCATCGAGCCCCAAACTAATGAAATAAATATTTACTGTATGAAGAATAATCTCAGAACGAAGAACATGTCTTTTGAGTCATATATCCCTGTTTGCAGAATTTCACAAAAGTGGCCAAACATTTTCACTGGTCAGACGTGATTGGACCGGAAGGCGAAACAGGAGGTGGTAACTTTTTCAGAATGCCGCTTGTTGGTTGTTTATATTTGTAGAGAAATAAGAGCCATATTTACATCCCTCGTGAATTCCCCCTTTTCAATGGAGTGTTTAATCATCTCATGCAATAGTGGGCCTAGTGGTTCCCAAAACGCTAGGTATAGTTCTGGTGGAATTCCATCCCAGCCGGGTGATTTGTTCTAAAAGAGTGATCAGCCTCCCCAACTCCCCAGCCCCCTCCTCGGATATCCTCGGTAGCTCATGTCCGATGGTAGCCCCTTACGTGACTGCGATGTGCAAGCCAGGGGCTGGCTTTTTAATACACAGTCACTCTCAGCTATGTTGCTACCAGGCTCGTTTGGAGCACCAAGCACTGCTTCCCAGCTCGGGGTGGGTCAAAAATATATCAGATATGAATTTCAAAGGTACCCAGTGTACAATATGGGTTTCACACAGCGAGGTGCTGGGGTCTGGAAGCTTGGAGTTGCTAATAAACAGTTTAAATCATTGTTACAAAACGAGTGGTACTCAGAGCGAGCCGTGTATTTCCGCCGTTGGTGTCACAGCGCATGCGCACCAGGCAGCCAAATACGTAAATACACGGCTCGCTCTGTGATGCCGCGTTCACGTTACGTGGGAATAAGCGGAAGAACCAGCTTCCGACTGGGAAAAACCATTCACGTCAGCCTCCTAGTGGTAATTCCTACTAGGACATATGGGATTTTTTTTATAGACCCCGATATCTCCCACTTCACATCACGAATTGCGCAAGTATGGATGTGGGTGTTTCATCGAGTCAACGTGTGAAGGCTTCCTAGTTGTAGCAACGAGATGTCCTCTGGTTCTTCCGCTTCTCCCCACGTAACGTGAACGTGGCATCACAGAGCGAGTATTTACGTATTTGGCTCCCTGGTGCGCATGCGCTGTGACACCAACGGCGAAAATACACGGTGTAATGACACAATGACTGTGTAACCCCTGTGCATTGTAACCCCTGTGCCTTGTTAAGTAACTGACAGAGAAAGATTGCATCACGTTCAAGGTCATAAAAAACTTAATTTGTAATATTTTGTTCCAATTCTTTTTTCATGAATACCACTATGAACCTAACTCAACATATCTATCAAAGATTCCAAATATTTCCGTTTGTAGGGTTATGGTTAGGGTTAGGGTTAGGGTTGGGGTTAGGGTTAGGGTTAGGGTTAGGGTTAGGGTTAGGGTTGGGGTTGGGGTTAGGGTTAGGTTAGGGGACTGTTGAGCAAGTGTTGGGGTGGGCACGGGCACAGGGATGAGATTTTACCTTCTCCTAATCTTTCTGTCTGGGTAACCCTAACCCTAACACTAACCCTAACCCTAACCCCCTAATGGCAAGAAATAAACCACTATGGACGGTTTGAAAGCTAATATTGTTAACTTTTGTGTTAGAGGGTTTCAAAATCTAATCTTTTCAAATTCTGTGAATATATGGAAAATAAGCAAACGGACACAATTTCATGACATAATAATCAACACAGCCATCGTTGTACACAGAAACACACAAAAATATAGGCAAAAAACACAAAATAGTCGCTAAGGGGGCAGAAGAGTTAAAAAGCCAGCCCCTGGCTTGCACATCGCAGTCACGTAAGGGTCCGATGGTAAATGCCTCAGATTTCGATTGATCAAAAGTGACTTCTGAACTAAATTCCTATAGATGGGAATACAATTATCTAAAGGTGTCATTCATCTTCTTTGAGTCTGTTGTTAACTCCCCCTGTTGTGAGGATTCGGAGTTTCGGAGAGGTGTAGTATTCAATCGCAGGACAATGTGGAGTGAGAGAGACGAGGCAACGAGTCGACGTTCCGATAATAATAAGCTTTACTGCATAGTCAACAAGGGTTTTCACGAGGGGAACACAAGGTAGGCAGAACAGCACGGGAAGGTACTGACACAGGAGATAACACACAGCACGGAGGGTACTGACGGGATAACCAAACAACAAACAATGACCCAACACTGGAAGACAGGGTGCGGCATGAATATATACAGAACTAATTATAATTGACAGGGAACAGCTGGGGGCTGACAGGCTAGGACACATGAATATAAGGGAAGGAGACTAGACACTAAACTAACAGGCAGGAATAAACATTGTAACATAACAACACAGGGAAGACTAGGACATCTGAACATACTGGGAAGAACACAGGACCGCTAGCAAATGTACAGGGAATACAATAGACAACAGATTGGACAGAATATGTACATACAGACCCATACAATGGGCGGCGGCCTGTAGCACCGAGAACAGACCATCCGGGGGCGGCAGAGGACTGTCCAGAAAGTTCAGATCATGACAGTACCCCCCCCCGAAGGGGAGGCTCCCAGATGACCCACAAGACCGACCAGGAACAGGCAGGGGGAAGGGCCGAGACCCTGGAAAAAACTGGGGACGAGGACACAGAAAACAGGAGCCGGGGGGGCGGGGAAAAGAACCCAGGAGGGGCACAGTAGTAGGGGGGCCGGGGAACAGGACCAGAGGGGAGCCCGGAGAAGGGCGCACAGGGCACGGGACCAGGGGCACTGGAGAGGGGGACAGAGACAGAGGCCCGGAGAGGAGGACTAGAGACAGAGACAGAAGCCCGGAGAGGAAGGCTAGAGACAGGGACAGAGGCCCGGAGAGGGGGGCCGGAGACAGGGACAGAGGCCCGGAGAGGGGGGCTGGAGACGGGGACAGAGGACCGACGAGGGGGGCTGGAGACGGGGACAGGAGCCCAATGGCAGAGGCCGGGCACTGGGACAGGGGCCCGATGAGGGGGCACGGAACAAAGGGGCGAGGGCGACAACTCCAGAGCAGGACCCCGGACGGGGGCCCCTCCAGGTGCAGACCCCGGGACCGAACCAGGGGGCCCGGAGATGAAGGGCGGAGGCGACGACCCCAGAGCAGGACCCCGGATGGGGGCCACTCCAGGTGGAGACCTCGGGACCGAACCAGGGGGCCCGGAGAAGAGGGGCGGAGGCGACGACCCCGGAGCAGGACCCCGGACGGGGGACACTCCAGGTGCAGGTCTTGGGACCGGGTGCAGGACCCCGGATGGGGGCCCCTCCTGGCGTAGACCTCGGCGCAGACCTCTGCGTTGACCACGGCGTCGACCACGGCGTAGACCACGGTGCAGGGCTGGGCCAGACGACTCTCCAGGTGCAGATCTCGGGACTGAGTGCAAGATCCCGGACGGGGGCCCCTCCTGGCGTAGACCTCGGTGCAGACCTCGGCGTCGACCGCAGCGTAGACCACGGCGCAGGGCTGGACCAGACGACTCTCCAGGTGCAGATCTCGGGACTAGGTGCAGGACCCCGGACGGGGGTCCCTCCTGGCATAGTCCTCGGTGCAGACCTCGGCGTTGACCACGGCGTAGACCACGGCGTAGACCACGGCGCAGGGCTGGACCAGACGAGGAGCCGGGACCAGACGAGGAGCCAGAACCAGACGAGGAGCCGGGACCAGACGACGAGCCGGAGGCAGGAGACTCCCTGGGGACAGGAGACTCCCCGGGGACAGGAGCAGGGGCACGACCCGGACCAGACGTCGGGGTCTCCCCGGGAGCCGGAGGAACAGGAGCACGACGTGGACTAGACGTCAGGGTCTCCCCGGGAGCCGGGGGAGGAACAGGGGCAGCTAGAGCTGTTCTAGCAGGGGCTAAACTGGCAGTAGAGACTGGTTTAGCTACCTGGGTAATGCTAGCTGCAGGGCCTGTGCTAACTGCTAGGGCTACACCAGCCGGCGGGGCTAAGGCGCTAGCAGTAGGGACTCTAGTGTGCAGAACTGAGGGACTAGGCATAGGAACCCTAGCAGACGGGACCGAAACGCTAGCAGCAGGAGCTCTAGTGGACAGGACTAAGAGGCTAGCAGCAGGGGCTCTAGCGGACGAGACTGAGGTGCTAGCAGCAGGGGCTCTAGCGGACGAGACTGAGGTGCTAGCAGCAGGGGCTCTAGCGGACGAGACTGAGGTGCTAGCAGCAGGGGCTCTACCGGATGAGACTGAGGTGCTAGCAGCAGGGGCTCTAGCGGACGAGACTGTGGGGTTAGCCGACGGGGCGGCTCCAGGGAATCTGACCTTGCTAGCTGAAGAGGCAGTCCTAGCAGCAGGGAGAGTGACCTTGCTAGCTGAAGGGGCAGTCCTAGCAGTGGGGAAACTGACCTTGCTAGCTGAAGGGGCAGTCCTAGCAGTGGGAGACATGCTGGTGGTAGAGGCTACATAGGCAATCTGGAGTAAGCTAGCAGGGGCTAAGCTAGGTTCAGAGGCCTTGCTATCTGCTAAGGGCCTGACAGGGTTAGCAGCTTGGCAGTTGGCTGGAGAGTTGGGGTCCTGGAAGAGCACCCTAAACATGTTCCTGGCCAGTAACCGGAGTTTGCATGCTCTTCTAGGACTCCACTTCATCATGGAGAACACCAGGCGATAAGCGTTCTTTCGCTCCTCCAGACTGCAGGCCGGAGAATAATTGCCCAAGAATCCTTGTAGAAGGGAATGTGCCTCATGAAACCTGTCCCAGAGGGGGGCTACGGGACCAGTAGGGGACGCTATACTAGCAGAGAGGACTATGGTGCTAGCTGTAGATGCTACACTAGCAGGAAGGACTAAGGTGCTAGCTGTAGACGCTACGCTAGCGGGAGGGGCTAAGGTGCTAGCAGTAGGAGTTACCCTAGCAGGAAGGGCTATGCTAGTCTTCTTAGCTTTGCTAGCCTTCTGAGACTTGCTAGCAGTGCGTTCTACGCTAGCAGGCGGGGCTCTAGCGGACTGGACTGAGGCGGTAGCTACAGAGGCTACACTAGCGGCAGGGGCTGTGCTAACCATGCCGGCTGAAGGGGCGGTCGCAGCATCTGAGGTTACGTTAGCTATAGGGCCTGTGCACGCGAGGGCAGCTAGGTAGGTAGCCACTGCAGAGGCTGCTCTATCACCAAAGGTTTTGCCAGTTGCAGAAGCCTCGCTAGCAGTAGCAGGAGGGAGTAAGCTAGTGGTAGAGAACGAGCCTACACTGAGCCTCCTAACAGAAGAAACCCTTGACTTAGCTGTGGGGGCAGAGAGAGCTAAGGGGATAGCTGCCGAAGCTACAATGGCTACAGGGGCTGTACTAGCTACTGGGCTTGTGCTAGCTGCCTGTATAGTGAGGGCCGTGGGGCCTATGCTAACTGCTACAGGGGCAGTACTAGCTACTGGGCTTGTGCTAGCTGCCTGGGCAGTGAGGACCGCGGGGCTTGTGCTAACTGCTACAGGGGCAGTACTAGCTACTGGGCTTGTGCTTGCTGCCTGGGCAGTGAGGGCTGCGGGGCCTATGCTAACTGCTACAGGGGCAGGACTAGCTACTAAGATAAGATAAGATGATAATATATTCCTTTATTGATCCCCTTGGGGAAATTCAGGCATCATAGCAGCATGGGGGGGGGGGGGGGGGGGGGGTACAGGTAGTAAAACAACACAGTGTACAGGTAGTAAAAAACAACACAGGCAGTGTAAACAATTTGATCAATATGGTCAATATAATTTACTATCTGACTAGCTGAAGAAATATTCACATTATTCACAGTGTCACATAGGGTGCAGTATGCATAAGGTAGTGTTATAATTTACTATCTACTGAGTATACATTATTCACAGTATCACGGTATCCACTGAAATATACATTATTCACACTATCACAGTATCACAGTATCCACATAAGGTGCAGTAAGCCTAAGGTAGTGTAGGTTGTCCTCCTTGGGTTCCTATAAGTCCCAGGTCAATGCCCAGGTCAATGTACTGGGCTTGTGCTAGCTGCCTGGGCAGTGAGGGCCGCGGGGCCTATGCTAACTGCTACAGGGGCAGGACTAGCTACTGGGCTTGTGCTAGCTGCCTGGGCAATGAGGACCGCGGGGCCTATGCTAACTGCTACAGGGGCAGTGTTAGCTAAGAGAGCTAAGGGGGTAGCTGCCGAAGCTACATTGGCTACAGGAGCTAAGCTAACCACAGGGGCCTTGCCGGCTGACAGAGCGGTCCCAGCATTAGAGGCTCTGGTTGCTATAGGGCCTGAGCTGGCTACCTGGACAGCGAGGCCTGCGGAGCCTATGCTAACCGCTATAGGGGTAATACTAGCGGTGGCGGTTATGCTAGTAGGACTAGCTGAGGTGCTAACCACCGGTAGTCTAGCAGGTGAGGCTAAGCTAGCCTTTCTAGCACTACTAGCTCTCCGAGACCTACGCGCAGCGCGAGCTACGCTGGCAGTACTAGCTGTGGAAGCTAGACTAACGGCTGTGCTAGTAGCATGGACTGTGTTAGCGGAGCCGGGGTTAGCAGTACTAGCTGGGGAAGCAAGGCTAATGGCTATGCTAGTAGTCTGGACAGTGTTAACAGAGCGGGGACTAGCATTACTGGCTCTGGAAGCTAGGCTAACGGCTGGGCTAACAGCCTGGGCAGTGAAGGCCGCGGGACCAACGCTAACTGCTGAGGTGGCAGTAGAGGCCTTACTTGTGGAGGAGGGCGTGCTGGTAGCCGTGGCTTCGCTGGGAGCAGGGGACCAGAGCGCCCGAATAATCAGTCCCAGCTGCCGTTCATGTTCCGCGAGCAGTGGAGCCTGCTCCGAGCTGCAAGTCCCACTTGCGCAGGTGAGCAGCGCGTGCAGCCGCATCCTTTCGAACGAGGATGAAGCGTGGAAATCTCCCTCGAAGAAACGCTGCATGCAGCAAGCAAGTCGCTCGCTTGGTCTCTCCCGTTGTCTGCTGAATCCTGGTTTGGTCGCGTCATACTGTGAGGATTCAGAGTTTCGGAGAGGTGTAGGATTCAATCGCAGGACAATGTGGAGTGAGAGAGACAAGGCAACGAGTCGACGTTCCGATAATAATAAGCTTTACTGGGCATAGTCAACAAGGGTTTTCACGAGGGGAACACAAGGTAGGCAGAACAGCACGGGAAGGTACTGACACAGGAGATAACACACAGCACGGAAGGGTACTGACGGGATAACCAAACAACAAACAATGACGCAACACTCAAAGACAGGGGGCAGCATGAATATATACAAAACGAATTATAATTGACAGGGAACAGCTGGGGGCTGACAGGCTAGGACGTGTGTGTGCCTTCTACAACGCTGTTCCGTTTCCGCGTTGCCGTTTTGCGCTCTGATTGGCCGAGCGCGCGCATGAGCCGCGACCAGCCCCTCAGCCTGGCAGCAATACTAAGCTCCAGTTAACCTAATTTATACCGTAAGCAATCATTAAAAAAATATACCCTTAACTGGAATATGTTGTTTCTTTACACCAGTGGCGGCCGGTACATTCTTCTCCATGAGGGGCGCTATACCAAACATTTTGCAAACATGTACCACGCATTGGAGAATATTTAATTAGGTACAACTATCACCATTGCCATCAATCAATATATGATCACAGTTAGTCAAATGTAGCCACGCTTCCAATATGCCCTACACAATCAGAGAGAGAGTGAGCGAGAGAGAGAGAGAGATAGAGAGAGAGAGAGAGAGAGAGAGAGAGAGAGAGAGAGAGAGAGAGAGAGAGAGAGAGAGAGAGAGAGAGAGAGAGAGAGAGAGAGAGAGAGAGAGAGAGAGAGATATCGCAACTTTCACTTGTTAAGTTGAAACGCACAGTGGTCCAGCAGGCAGAAGGGCTTGATAAAGTATATCCACTGTCCAGACTGTGTTGATGTCCATCCATGTCCACTGCATCCATATATAGCTTCTTGTTAGCCTTTGTTGATGTCCATCCATGTCCACTGCATCCATATATAGCTTCTTGTTAGTCTTAGGCAACAAGTACTGTGTGAGTGACGAGCTGTGTCTCTGCCCATTTCCGCATCGAACAGCCTGCAAACTACTTGGCGTTCCTATCGCCCTGCTCTAAGACAAACTCTAACCTTAACCAACTTTGAAAGAGTGCCTAAGCTTAACCGTCGAAAGAACTTGCCGTCACGCTCTAAGACAAAGTGTGACTGCATCACAACAACACAACAGCTAGCATCGAGTAACTATCTACTAACCAGAAACTGACGTCGGCCAATCAGAGAGAGCATCTCCGAGAAATGCGGCTACGGAAAAAACTGACGTCGGCCAATCAGAGAGCGTCTCCGAGAAATGCGGCTACGGAAAGTCTCGATGCTGCTGCTTAGATGATAATAGATCGCTTGGAAAAGCGCCCGGCTTCCATCATAATACATCATATTTCAACGCACAGCGCGTTACGCACTGATTGGCTGCGACGGATACAGCGATGAAACCAGTGCACGCCGTGCACGCCCACTGTAAGCGATATTGCGTCTAGCCCGAGAGAAATGCGGCTACGGGTTGCCCGAGAGAAATGCGGCTACGGAACGTATTCTCTATCAGACAGTCACTTCCTGTTCATGTTATTTATATTTGATATATTAATGTTATTTTGTGCATTGGAAACACAAACATACTTAAAATGAGTAAATATTATTCATTTTAAACATGTTTATATTATTTATAGGGCTATAAAAAAAATATATATATTTCTTCTTCTTCTCTCTTTTAAGCAGGGAGGGCGGCGCTCTAGCGCCCCCATTGACCAGCCGCCACTGCTTTACACATATGTTGGATTATGTAATTGGTTTGTTATGACAAACCAATAAAAAATCACGCAACTCAGGCTTCATCGCCGGCTTCGCGGCTGCGTTGCGGGTCCACGACCCTCCGTGCTGCGATAAGGCTTTCAACAGCGGGGAGAGTATGCCACCGTGAGGCAGAGTATGGTGCCGTGAGCGGCATCGCTGAGCTCATCAACGACCCTCCGTGCTCTGGCTTTCAACAGCGGGGAGAGTATTATGGGGCTTATGCCGCGAAACAGTAACACAACAGTGAACACATAGTTAAGTACGACTGACAGATGCATTGCAACTATGTGTTCACTGTTGTGTTACTGCTTCTCGGCATAAGCCCCATAATACTCTCCCCGCTGGCGAAAGCCGGAGCACGGAGGGTCGTTGATGAGCTCAGCGATGCCGCTCACGGCGCCATACTCTCCCCGCTGTTGAAAGCCTTATCGCAGCACGGAGCCGGCAAGCCAGAGTCGTGCGATTTTTTATTGGTTTGTCATGACAAACCAATTACATAATCCAACATATGTGTAAAGAAACAACATATTCCAGTTCTGTGTCGTTATGGCTTGCTCAGCACCTGTCTGCATATATATCGCTTCAGCGTATATACACTGAATAAAAACTTCCACCATGTACCTTTACATGCCAGCATTCATCTGACCACACCCCCATCCGCTTACCTTCATAAGCAGGGGTGGGGCCACACACTCATCTCCTTCTCACTTGACGTGGAGAAAAATATTTAGTCTGAGGAAAGGAAAACAGAAGAACAAGGAGATACGTTGACATCATATCTTTATTTTCTCTCTCACTATTTTCAAGAAAATACGGCGATATTGTCTTCGTTACTGGAGTGTCTGGATCATTCCGACCTTCAACAGTTTTTTCGTATTAGGAGCTCACGCCGCTGACATGCTTCCCAGCTACAGTTCTCCTTGCTGCGGCTGGATGGGGTTACCCTCCGGCAACACAGCTGGACTGTAGGACGCACCGACTGTTGTGAGAAGCGGTTGTTTCCAGGTTGGGTACGTACTGTTTTGCTTGCGAGCTCTGGTTGTTGTTGATGCTGTGGGGGTTAGCTAACAATTTACGAAACGCCGACTCCAGGCTAGGGTCCTCTGCTCGGCTTAAACGGCGGTCGGAGGATCTTGGTCTGACGCCCATGATGGTTGATCTAGTGGGCCGCGACTAGATCCTGGTGATCCCAGGATTCTCGAGCGGATGCTTCTCTGTCCCGTGCAGGCCCCATCTTTCATATACAAATGAAAGTATACCCTAACAAGGAAATGTGGGCATAGGATCTTCTTTATCCGGAGTTCCATGCTCAAAGGGCCCCGCTGTATGTCTGGATCACCGTTGAAGACTGTGTTTGACATTCTTTGTCTTTTCCCTGTTAGGGGAGGGACTGGGACAGCGGCCTGTATGAAGTGTGGCTTGTTATGTCATTGTGTACAGTTCAGGTGATAGCTGCTTAGCTTGCCGCCTAGTTTGTGGACTACTGTGTTAGCCAGTCAGCTGTTAGCTGCGCAGCTGTTAGCTGCGGCGTTAGCTCGCTGTGTTTACCAGGCTAGTACACGTTAGCTTGTTGCTATCAGCCGAACGGCTGTTAGCTTAATGCTACACTGTTGAACGTTTTCTGTGACTATAACACTTAAACACTCTGACTACGACGTCATCTTTGACAGAGGATGTTAGTCGAACCTACCGGGAGCCCGGCCAGCGAGGACTGCGTCAACATGGAGAACCGTAGCGGATGGGTGGCGCAGCGACGCTGCCCTCGTCGTCAACACAGGAATGCTGTGTTCAACGTCGGTGCCCCGTTAGCCAGATTGCAGTTCGCTTGGCCTGCGCTCAGGGTAGGAAGGTCCCGACCGGACCTTAAACACTTCTTCTTTCCTTCCCTTCTAAATCGTTTGTAATAACGATGTTTTCCAAAACGGGTGTTGCTGCAATACATTGAGGATACGACGCGTGTTGTGTGTGAATTGTCTTGTCACTGGTATAGCTTCTCTCTCCATAGAAATCGGATTGTTGTTTTACATGTGTAAAAATGATCTGGTTAGTTGTGTTGAGAACATGTGTGTTCATGTACCGTGAACTCACAACTAAGGGGGTTAATTAACCTCACTGTGTTTGTGGGGATACGATGTAACCCTTAGCTTAATTGCTGGGGTTGTGCTAACCGCTTGAGAAACTATATTTTCCTAAAGAAAAGATTGTTTGGTCGCTTATCGTGTGTGCTTAGCAAGGCCTGTGGCCGATACATAATCGAGGATTCTGTATTCTCTCGTTATGAAAAACGGCGTTCCTCTGTAGCAAGAGTGTACTTGCCATTTTTGTTGTGATAAAGGGTTGTGTGTGTCTTGTGATCTACAACTGGGTTAGGTTTGGCCACAGAAGCACATGTGTAAGTCTGGTACCGGGGCTTTTAAAGGGGCCCTCTCTATTCTGTGTTTTTTCCTTAGTAAAAATCAGATAGCAGGTTAGCACATGAGCTGTGTGAAGCTGTTAGACACTTCATGTAGCTGACTATGGCTGTGTCATGCTCTTTTTTGTCATTACATCGTATCATGGGTGTGGGGTCGTAAAGGGGTGAACTGGTAATCCTTCCCTCCCCTTTTTGATTGGTCAGGGGTTAAAACCTCCTGTCCTTCAAGGTTCCTGTCACGTTGCTGTTCGGCACGTTACAGGGTAAGAGGGGGTGGGGGGAGTTTCCTGGTCCCACGCCCTGGAAGATTGGGCGTGTGCACCGCAGAAATTCCCCCGCCATAGAGTACGTCACTGTGCGCGTCTCTGTTGGTAAGACTTCCGTGAGTTGTTCAGGTCCATGTGATGGATCTGTTTCAGGGAGTTGTCAGAGCTCCTCCTCACGAAGCTCGTCCTCGGGCCTTCTGTGAGTTAGGACTCTCCTTCCCTGTGAGGGAGCCTCCTCAGAGTTCAGAGCCTCCTCCTCAGATTGTCAAGGTGAGTAGAACTTCAAAAAGGAGTTCTGCTCTATTGTGTGTGTATTCGATTCAAGTCGATTATTGAGTGGGTATTGGTTCAGTGCCTCCTCCTCGGAGAGCCCTAACCCAAATATTACATAGCTCAATGTTGCAATATATTCTTTTCAATCTATACAGCTCGCGTGGGAAGTCTCTCTGGGGATTTCCGTCTCCTCCCTATGGCGAGGATGGTGGGATGTAAAAATGTTAAAAATGTTACCCTCAGCTGCGTCACGTGGGATTCATGTCAGTCTGTGTTTCTTTCTTTTTTGAATAAAAAGAGGAATGGTACATGAAGCACGACGGCTCCGTGTCGTTCTCCCATGCGACTTGGAGGAACAATGGGTCTCATTCTCGAACGAAGTTACGACAAAATATTTCGTCTCAGCCAGATTTCGGCCTATTTAAGACATATTAGGGCTGGGAGTGGGAGTCTTCAAATTTTCCTGAGATCTTATTTGAGAGCAGATCTAAGAGTGCTGAGGAGCACACTTAAATATGCTCTCAGCCCACGATCAAATCTCATGATTGATTGACTAATTTAAAATTTTATTATAACTTCACAGACTGTGTTCTCATAGTGATTCCTTCATGTTAACGCTACAGGCCTCCTTGGAATTAATTACTTGATCATAATTAAAATAAATATGACAATATTTGTACGATAAGAAATTACGCATTTGATGTCGGAAAAATAAATAATATGGATTCATCTGATCACAGGGCAGCTGGATTAACCATATCTGAACCAGCTATTTTGGACAAATGTATAATTACTTTAATTACTCAGATATTCAAACACAATTATGCAATTATTGTGAAATGATTGAAAATAATAATAATGTTATGCCTTCTGTGGAATTTGCATTTCTTATTTGTTACACATCTGTTTTAATGATTAATTATATACATTTGAAAGAATGCAGGTCAACATGCAATGTATCCCATTGATTGGTATTGATTGAAATCTTTATTAACAGATTGCAGAATGGGTACAGTACAGTACAGCTCAATTATATAAGGGGATGCAGACCAGAGAAAGAATTTCGTCTTGTTTACATCAGGGTCCCCCATTTTAAATTCATCATAACATATATGACACACATGACACAGATAGACAGTACTGCTACATCTATACATTTATGACATACCAGATTTGCAAATACAGTACTGTTTGTGATACAAAAAGAGTCCAGAAAAGAGAGTACATTTGACGTAGAAACTGTTGGAGGAGGTTGGGTAGGAGGGGTAGGAGGGGTGGTATACTTACACTGTACAAGCAAAACTGTACATTGGAATATTGACAAAACCATACTTGGTCATTTACTGTACATTGGAGGGGGTTGATATAGCTATAAACCTGCATTACTTCGAATATATCAATTAAACTTATATTGAAATACACTACAGTAGAAGCCCTTAGAAGTCAGGCATTTACTGCTACTCTGCCACTACTTCACCACTCTGATTTTGTGACTCCTATTGTTCTCGACCGGGCCAGATTTCACACCTCCGTGGCTGGGGAGATTTTCATCTTACATTTTTATTCGTCCCAAATGTCCCAGCCCCATCCGATTTCTTAGATTTTTTCACTGTTTATTTATCATGCATTGCAACACTAATATATGGTCAGTACGCCAAGTCAGACTGCCCATATAAAAATTATCTTGGGGGTCTGAGGGCAGTAGCCCCCGACCCCCTCCCTGGGGAAGCACTTAAATTAAGTACCAGCCCCCGAAAATTAACACCTGAGTGAGTTCTAAAGTGACATTGGAGTGGTAGATGAGTGGCAGTGGGGACGTGATTCTCGAGGGCTTCTACTGTATATAGCCTATACACCAACACTGAAATGACAGTGGATAAATAAATAAGAACTAAAGCTAATCGGTGGAAATAGACTGCATTAATATTCCATAACAAGTCTTGTGTGCGCCTACGAATGAACAGTAGCCTATAGGCTTATGGAATAATAAGCCATACTGCTTCATTCATTACGCCCGCTGGCCCGTAGGCTATATATATTATATGTCATTCATTCATTCATATACAGTACTGCACGTGCGCGCGTGTGTGTGCGCGTGCGTGTGTGTGTGCGCGCGCGCTGCGGCAGGTGTGTACCGCGAGCTGTATATGATGCCAATACATTAATCTAATCTAGTTTTAATGGGCGCAAGCGTGATTATGAAACCTAGCCGCATTTCTCGGAGACGCTCTCTGATTGGCACTGACTGACGCTAGGTTTCGTAATCACGCGGCTCTCAAAGCACTTCCGCCATTCCATTTCACACAGCTGCGTCAACAGTTGCTTTATAAGGACTGTCGGGGGCGTGGTTTGTATGCAAATGACCTGAACGGGAACGCGCTTTGGAGTTTACGACAGAATGCCATTCTCCAAGCAGATATCAGATCATATCATTTCTGCAACCGTTTCAGCCACTTAAGACATATCTCCAGCACGTTCAGGACTCAGAGTGTACTTGTCATAGATTATGTCTCAGTGGTTCCAAGATAAGTCTTCCAGAATATATCTTTGAAACATTTTCGGGAATGAGACCCATTGTTTGGTGTCTTGCTAGACTATCCATTGATGTGTTTGGGTCTCGACGCATACATAGTGCTGGCTCGGTGTGTTTCTGTTAAAGAATCACTCAGGGGCTAAGTGCGCCTTGGTTGCTTGTTAAAACAGCGTTTTTATAGGGCAACTGGGATGGAGTTTTGTCTCTTCCGAGCACCAGTTTACTAGGCTGTCTCGATGAATTCTCATTCATATCTGGGGGATGTTAACGGAATAGATCAGAACATAGGTAGAGGTGTCTCACGCCCTTGGGGTGGGCCACTGAGCACGGTCCAAATGGGACCGTCTGGGTGGCGCCCTCTTTTCATGTTTTAGATCGACACGCATACCTACCCCCTCTTCTGGAGTGGGCATGTCGGCGTGGTTAGGACACGGGACTGGTCTGGTCGCGCTGGTCCAGGTCAGTTAACCCGTTGTCCGCCGGGGATGCAGATCTGCTGTTCTGGTACCCTGAGGGACTTGTGCTTTTTTCGGGGGGGAAAATGCCGGGTCGGTCCGGGTGTCACAGGGTTAGGCGTTATGGAGACCCTTTGTTGGGTACATGTTGTACTCTGCACTATCGTAATGGCTTACGGCCATACCAACCTGTACACGCCCGATCTCGTCCGATCTCGGTAGCTAAGCAGGTTCGGTCCTGGTTAGTACTTGGTTGGGAGACCGCCTGGGAATACCAAGTGCGGTGTGCTTAGGGCTGGTTCTCCATTCTTTTCGCTCCTCTCTCACGCGTGGCGAAGAGGGGGCTGTTGGGGTGGTCTTGGACCTCCTCTGGTAACCCTGTGCTTCCCGTGCCGCCGGGCCCGGTCCGAAGTAAAGTTTCGTTGATACCGTAGGCCTGGGATAACCCTTTTTTGAAAACTGAAACACTTGTACTGCGGTATAGCCAGTTTTTACCCGCAGGTGTGTTTTGGAGTTTTTCATTGAGGGGTTATAGGAACAACCACCGTCTGTACAGAGAGGGTGGTTGATTCCCTGGTATGTTGGAGCAGAGTCAACTCCCGGGTTACCCGGTTGAGTGTGCCCCTGCACGTTCATGACGTCTGCCAATCATGTCAGCCTTCTCTGCCTCGACCCCTCTGGGTGGTTTTTTTTTAATGGAGGCTTTGTCATGGTGATCAACAACGCCAGCATACGCCCCTTCCGCCGGGGTGGCTGTTTTCAGCTGACTCCTTTGGCGCCTGTCTCGTCCGCAGGTTACAGCCTGTTGCTTGGTTTCCCCGGTGGGCTGCCTGCTTCCGTTGGTTAACCTTTTTGAGTGCTTACGCCCATGCTGACTGCCTGTTCTGCAGGGTCAGTGTGCCAGGCGGTGTGCTATTGGGGGGAAAGGGCCCACTCTTTGAGGGGCCTTATCCGAATACGCTGGCGATGTGGGGGGCGGTGTCACTAAGTGGCCACCTGGTGGGGTCTTGATGCCTGGCGTCATTGACCTCTCCAGGCCCCCTTTTTCAGGGGATCCAGTCCCTTCAGTGGGTCTGGGTCTTCCTTCGCGCTCCGCTGCTACGGCCTTGCCACGGGGTTGGGTTTGCTCTTGACCCCGTGATTTTGGGGGCAGTAACGAGGTTGTTCCTTCCGTTCGTTCCCGGGTGGCATGCGGGTTGTGCGTGTGTGTAGTCATGGGGTCAAGCCACGATCTGCTCACCCTGTGCATTGAGTTTCTTGAGTGCCTCTTCGCACGGTCGGATCCGTCGCCCTCCCGTGAACCTCCAATAGGGGGGGTATCCTCCATTAGGGAGGGTCAGGGGGGCTCGGTCCTCCCCGGTCTGATGGTTGTGGGGGGCCTCAGCGGGGTACATTTGTCGGGCTATGGCTCCGCTCAGCCCCTGTTATGCAGACAGGTGCTGAGCAAGCCATAACGACACAGAACGAAGGGTTATGTATATAACCCAGTTCTGTGAGTTATAGTGCGCTCAGCACCTGGACGCCGCTGCGGCCCTTGATTTTTCATTGTGGTGAAATTTGTTGGGAAGGAGATGAGTGTGTGGCCCCACCCCTGCTTATGAAGGTAAGCGGATGGGGGTGTGGTCAGATGAATGCTGGCATGTAAAGGTACATGGTGGACGTTTTTATTCAGTGTATATACGCTGAAGCGAGATATATGCAGACAGGTGCTGAGCGCACCATAACTCACAGAACTGGGTTATATACATAACCCTTCGTTAACGGTATATTTTTTTAAAGATTGTCTACGGTATAAATTAGGTTAACTGGAGCTTAGTATTGCTGCCTGGCTGAGGGGCTGGTCGCGGCTCATGCTCATGCGTGCGCTCGACCAATCAGAGCGCAAAACGGCAACGCGGAAACGGAACAGCGTTGTAGAAGGCATACACGCGGCTAGGACACATGAATATAAGGGAAGGAGACTAGACACTAAACTAACAGGCAGGAATAAACATTGTAACATAATAACACATGGAAGACTAGGACATCTGAACATACTGGGAAGAACACAGGACCGCTAGCAAATGTACAGGGAATACAATAGACAACAGATTGGACAGAATATGTACATTCATACCCATACAATGGGCGGCGGCCTGTAGCACCGCGAACAGACCGCCCGGGTGCGGCAGAGGACTGTCCAGAAAGTTCAGATCATGACACCTGTAAGGTTCTGATTATATATTCTGATATCTGAAAACTGAAAACGGATTTTTATTGCGAGTAAATGACTAGGTCTAGCACCATGGAAATAGTCATTCTGTCTCGTTCTGTGCAGTACAAATTTGGATTGCTATCTAAGAATAGAGTTTATTTCCTTTTTAAAGATTTTCCGCTGTGTATTCGTCTGTTCATTGTAGTTAGATTGTAGCACAGTGTATAAGTCAGCGTATGAAGCGCTCTAGTTTTTCAAGCTTAGATAACTGTGCTTTACGTAAGTTGGAAGCGAAAAGGGTGGTGTGGCATCTGATAAATCCCTTCACTGAGTTCCATAATATTCTAGGATCCTTTACTGTGGTAACATTAATAAAAAAAAATCTGTGCGTTTTTCTCTGAATTCGGTACAGAAGTCTTTGTTTTTTAGTAACGACGAGTTAAATCGCCAGGGGTCAGTTTACCAAACAAAGCTATGAAAGAGATACCTTTATGATCGGAGAGAGCCATGGGTAATAAAGAGACATCAAAGCTGTCGAAGAGATTGGGAGAAGAGAATAAGTAGTCAAACCTGGAGAAAGTCTTATGTCTGGCAGAGAGACAGGAAAAGTCCTTTACGGTAGGGTTAACTATAGGTGCCATAGGTCAGTTAGGCACACTGGCGGACTCAGGGGGGGGTGGATTGCCCCCCCCCCCCCCCCGGTGCCCCCACGGTTGAAAAACATGCGCTAAAGTGCCCTTTTGAGTGGCGAAAAATGAAAGGGTATGCCCTATTGGTGCTCTTCCAATGGTCTAAACTTGACCATGTGCCCCCACAGTTGAAAAACATCACGCAAAAGTGCCCTTTTGAGTGCTTTTGTGCCCCATGGTTAAATAATGTCATGCAAAGGTACCCTTTTGAGTGGAAATAATTAGAGGATGTGCCCTATTGGTGCCCCTCTAATGGTTAAACGTGACCATGTGCCCCCACCCACAGTTGAAAACATTGTGCTAAAGTGCCCTTTTGAGTGTCGAAAACTAGAGGACGTGCCCATTGGTGCCCTTCCAATGGTCTAAACTTGACCATGTGCCCCCACAGTTGAAAACATCGCGCTAAAGTGCCATTTTGAGTGGCAAAAGCAAGAGGATGTGCCCTATTGGTGCCCCTCCAATGGTTAAACTTGACCATCTGCCCCCACAGTTGAAAATATTGGGCTAAAATGCCCTTTTGAGTGTCAAAAATGAGAGGACATGCCCATTGGTGCCCTTCCAATGCTCTAAACTTGACCATGTGCCTAGGGTTGCCACCTTTCACTAATAGAAATAAGGGACACCTTTCATCGAGCGTGGCCGAAGCGCGCGCGAGATAATTTTTTGCACGTTTTTTGGACGGAAATGGGCGGATTTTGTAACTATTTTCTTTTTTACTTTATTTCGGTTTTAGGGTTAGGGTTAGGGTTATGTTATTTAATTATTTTGGGGAGCCAGCCCCACAAACTCCTGAAATGCATAGAAAACAAACAGTCTGAGGTTGTGTTTAACCGTGTGGTATACCTGTGTCACCTCAGCTGCAGTAACCTAGTGTGAGGACGGGGTTTTTGTGGAGCCCAATAGCAAACACAGGAGGAGAGAGAATGGAGCGGTTTAGGATGTTTTAATCGTTCTCCCCAAGCAGACAGAAATCACATCCAGAAATGTACAACAGACAGGAATGAATGTTCTTGGGGTTAGTACAGGTGCACTCCTTGTGCAGTACGGGAGAATGTTCTTTAGCACAGGTGCACTCCTTGTGCAGTACGGGAGAATGTTCTTTTAGGACAGGTGCACTCCTTGTGCAGTACGGGAGAAGGTAGACACCGGCTGTGAGAAGGTATACACCGGCTGGGGGTGAGAGCAGGAACTCCTTCGTCAAGCTCCAGGGGTCCAGACGGGCTCGCTGGAACGGAGGTCCTTGGGCACAAGAGAAGGAAGGTTAGAACAGGGATTAATAATACGAGAGTGTCTAGCTGGTCTTTGGACTGAGGCGTCGTACCTAGGTAGGCAGTTTAACACTGCGACGAGGGACGACAGGATCTGTCAGGTGATATAGCGGCTGCTGATGAGGGAATCCCTCACAGCCGTGCTGATTGATGCTCGTCTGGCAGCGTGGGAATGCTGCAGCAGGAAGCTGCCCATATATGGGCGCGGCAGGATGGGGACAGAGGAAGGCCCGAGCCCCAACCATGACAGGACCCCCCCCTCTACGGGCGCCTCCTGGCGACCCTCCAGGCCTGTCAGGGTTATCCTGATGGAAGTCCCGGACGAAGTCAGGATCCAGGATCAACCCGCGGGAGACCCAGCTGCGCTCCTCCGGGCCGTAGCCCTCCCAGTCCACGAGGTATTGGAAGCCGCGGCGACGCACGTCCAGCAGCTGCTGGACGATGTAGGCCGGGTGGTTATCGATGACCAGCGGAGGGGGAGGCTCCGGAGCTGGAGGAGACAGGGGACTGGAGACCACCGGCTTCAATTGGGAAACATGAAACGAGGGGTGAATGCGCATGATGGAGGGAAGCTGGAGTTTGACGACTGAGGGGTTGATAATGGACAGAATCTTATAGGGACCAACAAAACGGGGGGTGAGTTTGCGGGACAAAGACTTGAGCGCTAGGTCCCGAGACGAGAGCCAAACCATCTGACCTGGTTGATAGTCGGGAGCCGGGGTCCGGTGGCGGTCGGCGAAGTGACGGTTCTGCTCAGCGGAGCGGAGCAGCGCGGCCCTCGTGTCCTCCCATATCCTCTTGCAGCGGCGAAGGTGGTCCTGCACCGATGGAACCGCGATCTCCTCCTCCTGCGCAGGGAACAGCGGGGGTTGGTAGCTCAGAGAGGACTCGAAGGGGGACTGACCTGTGGCTGCGGAGGACAGAGAGTTGTGGGCGTACTCAATCCATGGCAGGAAAACACTCCAGCCGGAGGGGTCCCGGGTCGTCACGCAGCGGAGGGCGGACCCCATGTCCTGGTTGGCCCGCTCCAACTGGCCGTTGGTCTGCGGGTGGTATCCGGAGGAGAGACTGACCGTGGCCCCCAGGGCCCGACAGAAGGCCTTCCAGACTTGGGAGATGAATTGCGGGCCCCTGTCGGAGACGATGTCCACCGGGATCCCGTGGATGTTGAAGACGTGGAGCACCATCAGGTCCATGGTTTCTGAAGCAGAGCGGAGTTTGGGGAGAGCAACAAAGTGCACGGCCTTCGAGAAACGGTCAACGATAGTGAGAATGACTGTGTTACCGTGTGAGAGAGGCAGACCGGTGACGAAGTCCAGGGCGACGTGCGACCAGGGCCGACCGGGAACAGGGAGCGGACGGAGGAGCCTGGCGGGCGGTTGGTGGGAAGCCTTCCCACGAGCACAGACAGTGCATGCAAGGACGAAGGCGCGGGTGTCTTCCCTCATGGAGACCCACCAGAAGTGCCGCCTCAGCAGGGACAGGGTACGGTTGATCCCAGGATGACAAGCGAACCGGGAGGCGTGGACCCACTGGAGCACCTGGGAGCGGACAAGTTCGGGGACAAAAAGCCGGTTAGGTGGGCCGTTACCTGGATCAGGCTGGACGCGCTGGGCCTCCCGGACGACGGACTGGATATCCCAGGTGGCGGCGGCCACCAAGCAGGAGGAGGGGAGGATATTGTCAGGGTGCGCGGGACCCTCTTCGGGGACAAACTGCCGGGAGAGCGTGTCTGGCTTGGTATTCTTGGAGCCAGGCCTGTAGGTCAGGGTGAAATTGAACCTGGCGAAGAACAGTGCCCAGCGTGCCTGGCGGGAGTTCAGGCGCTTGGCCGTCTGGATGTAGGCAAGGTTCTTATGGTGAGTCCAGACCAGGAAGGGGATCTCTGAGCCCTCCAGCCAGTGCCTCCATTCCTCCAGGGCCAGTTTGACTGCCAGGAGCTCCAGGTTCCCAATATCGTAGTTGACCTCCACTGGGGTCAGGCGGCGAGAGAAGAAGGCGCAGGGATGCAGTCTCTGGTCGAGAACGGAGCGTTGGGAGAGGACCGCCCCTACTCCGGTACTTGAGGCGTCAACCTCCACCACGAACTGGCGGGACGCGTCCGGCTGGACGAGGATGGGCGCGGAGGTGAAGCGCTGGGCGCAGCTCGGCGAAGGCGGAGTCGACTCTGTCAGACCAGACGAAGGACACGGAAGGCGAGGTGAGTTGGGTGAGGGGTGCAGCGACCCGGCTGTAGTCCCTGATGAAACGGCGGTAGAAGTTAGCAAACCCCAGGAAGCGTTGGAGCTGCTTGACGTTGGTGGGACGGGGCCAGTCGGACACCGCCTTGATCTTCTCGGGGTCCGCCCAGATCTTGCCGACCCCTAGATGATGAAGCCGAGGAACCCGATGGAGGAGACGTGGAACTCACACTTCTCCGCCTTGACGAACAGCTTGTTCTCCAGTAGGCGTTGGAGGACCCGGCGGACATGCTGGACGTGCTCCTCCATAGAGCGGGAAAAAATCAGAATGTCATCCAGATAAACAAAGACAGAGCGGTTAAGGACATCACGGAGAACGTCATTGACAAGGGCCTGGAAGACAGCAGGGGCGTTGGTCAACCCAAAAGGCATTACCTTGTACTCGAAGTGACCGAGCAGGGTCTTAAAGGCCGTCTTCCACTCGTCTCCCTCCCGGACGCGGACAAGGTGATAGGCATTTCTGAGGTCCAGCTTCGAGAAAATGGTGGCACCTTGCAGGGGTTCGAAAGCAGAGTTAATCAATGGCATGGGGTACTTGTTCTTGACCGTGATGTTGTTGAGACCCCGGTAGTCAATACAGGGGCGAAGGGAGCCATCCTTCTTGGACACAAAAAAGAACCCCGCGCCGACAGGAGAGGAGGAGGGGGTAATAATGCCTGAGGCCAGGGACTCTATTTCTCCATAGACTCCCTCTCTGGGAGTGAGAGGTTAAACAGGCAACTAGCGGGGAGCGTAGCTCCCGGGAGCAGATCAATAGCACAGTCGTACTGGCGATGAGGTGGCAGGGAGTTGTTTACTAAAAACAGCCTCTAAATCATGATAAATTGGAGGAACAGTCAAAAGGTCAATAGCTTCGTTGGGAACGGGAGAACCAGCGACTCCCAGTGGCGACCGAGCCGACCGTAGACAAGAGGCGTGGCAGTGAGCACTCCAGCTCGTGACTGAGCCCGTTGGCCAGTTTATTACAGGGTTGTGTAGCTTTAGCCAAGGCATGCCTAGAACGATGGAATTATGGGGGGAATTAGTGACATGGAAACGGATGTCCTCGCTATGATTCCCTGAGAGTTGGAGGCGGAGAGGCGTGGTGTGGCGGGTTATTCGCGAGAGCAACCTCCCGTGTAGACCTTGAGCATCGCGGGGAATTGGCAAGGCGTCGGTGGCAATGTGGAGGCGGGACACTACGCCAGCGTCAATGAGGTTTTCGTCTGCGCCTGAGTCAACCAGCGCGGACAGAGGAAGCGATTGACCATTGTGATAAAGCGTGGCACTGAATTGCATGTTTGGGCCGGAGCTGGGAGCATAATTAAGGCTTGTACATGTGCCCAGCGTCACTGTCGAGCCCCGTCGTTTGGGCGAACCGAGCATGAAGCGATGGAGTGACCGAGTTGCCTGCAGTACAAACATGCCCCCGTCCTGAGTCTGTGACGGCGTTCACAAGAGGGAGGCGAGATCGGTCGAGTTCCAGAGGCTCCTAGTCTTCGGCTCTGCGGTTCTGCAGCGGGACACTATTGACGGCGCGCTCCGGGTCTGCGGCTCTGCAGCGGCACACTACTGACGGCACTAGCTTTCTCACGGCGGCGTTCGCGAAGGCGTGTGTCCAATTCTCTGGCCAAGTTAATCAACTCGTCAAGGGAAGTTGGCTTCTCCTTAGAAGCCAATTCATCTTTTAGGACGTCGCTGAGGCCTTGGCGGAAAGCCCCTCGTAACGGCGTGTCGTTCCACTTGGAACCTGCTGCCAGGATAGGGAATTCAATTGCATACTCGCTCACGCTGCGATGACCTTGGCGGATTGCAAACAAGGCGGCAGTACTATCCGAACCACCGGGGGGATGGTCGAAAACCTTTTGCATGTCGCCGACATAAGCGGAGTATGAATCGCAGAGGGGGGAACTACTGAAGTGGAGGGCGGTTGCCCATTCTAGCGCGGGACCCGTGAGCAAACCAGACAGGTAGGAGACTTTGGATCTTTCACTCTGGAAGGTTTGTGGCTGTTGCCCGAATACTAATAAACATTGGAAAAGAAAGGCACGACACATAGAGACGTTTCCGTCATAACGTTCTGGCGCGGGTACATGGGGCTCCCTGTACTGGGGTACAACAGGTGGGGATACAACAGGTGGGGAGACAACAGGTGGAACGTCTAGCTGGGCAGTGACATACGCATCAAAACGCTCAAATTGTCTGTCTCGTTCCTGGGAGCGAAGCGCGAGAGTGCCGAGTTGGGCAATGGTGTCTAGTATTTGTGAGTGTTGGTTTACCAGAATGGCGTGTCCCGTGATGTCGGCCTGGATATTGTTGCTCCATTCCCCGACGTCCTGTGTTGCTGGGTCCGACGTCATGGTTGCAGTGTTCTGTGAGGAGTTTTTTTTGCGGAGCCCAATAGCAAACACAGGAGGAGAGAGAATGGAGCGGTTTAGGGTGTTTTAATCATTCTCCCCAAGCAGACAGAAATCACATCCAGAAATGTACAACAGACAGGAATGAACGTTCTTGGGGTTAGTACAGGTGCACTCCTTGTGCAAGTTCAAGTTTCAAGTTTCAAGTTTCAAGTTTCTTTAATAGTTGTCATACAGAAGTACAGAATACTTTTATACAAAATGCTTCTTACTGTTACGCTCCAGAGACTGTGCAAGACAAGATAAGTATGAAATAAAATAACATAGTATAGCATGTAAATTAGAAGTAAAGAAAATGAGGTCACAGTGTTCAGTATAGACATATGTACAATGTTCGATGCAGAATAGACGTAACTGAGTTACCATATAATATACAATACTATGCAGTGTACTAATATACAATACTATATAGTGCAAGGCAGAAATGGGATGAGGTGCAATTTAGGTACAATTTACAGTAGGTGTACGAGTTGTAGTGCAAATCCTTTATCAATAAATATAAAGTGTGTTTGTGTGATCTAAAGTGTGGAGAGTGGGTGCTGCAGTGTGTTGTTTGTTTAAGTGAGTGTGTGCGTGTGGGTGTGTGTGCTGTGTGCATTTGATGGTTGTTGCATAGTGTTTATTGTTCGTTTAGCAGCCTGATGGCCTGGGGATAGAAGCTTCTTCTGAGTCTTTCTGTGCTCGCCTTAAGACTCCGGTATCGCTTGCCTGACTGCAGCAGTTCAAAGAGGCAGTTGTTCGGGTGGCTCGAGTCCTTAATAATTCTCTTAGCCTTCCCCCTGCACCGCTTGTTGTAAATGTTCTGGAGGGTGGGAAGCCCCCCTCCAATTGTGCGTTCGGCTGAACGTGTCACTCTTTGTAGTCTGCTACGGTCTTGTGCAGTGCTATTCCCAAACCAGGAGGTGATGTTGCCAGTCAGGATGCTCTCTATTGTACATGAGTAGAAGTTCCTAAGGATCTTCTGACTGACTTGGAACTTCCTTAGGCGCCTGAGGAAGTAGAGGCGTTGTCGTGCCTTCTTCACAACACTGTCAATGTGTGTGGTCCATGTCAAGTCCTCGGATATGTGGGCTCCGAGGTACTTGAAACTGTTCACTCTCTCAACCGGTGCCCCGTCGATGCTGAGGGGGCTGTAGTCCTTGACCCCCGACCTCCTGAAGTCCACAATCATCTCTTTTGTTTTGCTGACGTTCAGGGAGAGGCAGTTCTCCTGACACCACTGTGACAGATTCTCTACCTCTTCCAGGTAGGCCCTCTCGTCGTTGGCAGAGATCAGGCCCACCACTACTGTGTCATCAGCAAATTTGATGATTGTGTTGTTGTTCCGCTGTGCCACGCAGTCATGTGTGTACACGGAGTAGAGGAGGGGGCTCAGAACACAGCCCTGGGGGGCCCCTATGTTGAGCGTGATGGATGAGGAGGTGCAGTTGCCTGCTCTTACCACCTGGGGTCTGCCCGTCAGGAAGTCCAAGACCCACTGGCAGAGGTCATAGTTCAAGCCCAGGTCCCTGAGCTTGGCTATGAGTTTGGAGGGGACTATGGTATTGAATGCTGAGCTGTAGTCGATGACAGCATTCTCACATAGTTCCCCTGCCTCTTGTCCAGGTGTGATGCTGCTGTGTGCAGCACATGGGCTATGGCGTCCTCCGTGGACCTGTTGGGGCGATATGCAAATTGCAGGGGGTCCAGGTTGATGGGGAGGGAGGAACAGATGTAGCCCTTCACTAGCTTCTCAAAGCACTTCATGGCTATGGAGGTGAGGGCTACAGGGCGGTAGTCGTTGAGGCAAGCGGGCGTAGATTTTTTGGGTACAGGGATGATGGTGGACTTCTTCAGAAAGTTGGGGATGACAGCCTGTTCCAAGGACAGGTTGAAGATGTCAGTGAATACCGGGGCCAGTTGGTCGGCACAGACTTTTACGACGCGGCCGGGGATGCCGTCCGGTCCTGCTGCCTTCCTGATATTCACTTTTTTAAAGATCCGTCTCACCTCATGCTCTGTTACCCTGAATACTGAGTCTCCATCAGCAGACCCCCCCCCCCCCCCCCCCCCATTGCCGTGGTTTGTAGGCTGGTCTTGTTATTCACAGCCTCAAACCTCGCATAGAAGGAATTGAGATCATTTGCTAAGGAGATGTCACTGTTCAGTTTGAGGGAGGTGCCTTTGTAATCTGTCATTGTTCTGAGGCCCTGCCACATGCCTCTAGAGTCAGCCTGTTCAAACTGAAGTTCAACTTTATCCCTGTAACGCCGTTTTGCCTCTATTACTGCTCTCCTGACGTTGTATCTTGCCGTCTTGTGTTCTTCCATGTTGCCTGTCACCAGCCCGGTGTTGTAGGCTGATGTGCGCACTTTCAGAGCCTCACGGACGGATTTATCTACCCAGGGCTTTTGATTTGGGTAGATTCTAATTGTGGTAGAGGGTGTGACGACCCCCACTCTACCTGTTAAATGGAGAGTCTGACTCACCAGGAAGCATGGTGGAGTGGGTGGCTCGTTAACTGTATGAGACTCACCTGTGCAGAGCAGAGCTGCCTGCACCTCAATATATGTGTCCCTGGCTAATTCCCTCTCTGTCTGCTTTCTCCACTCCCAGGCACAGGTTGTACCAACACCCAAGCTGCATCCTTTAACATATTGTAACACTGATACTTACACCAAACACACACCACAGCATATCTACTCACTCATCCACACACTGCACTCACCACTGATTCTAATACAAAACATTCCAGTGTTCATGTGCTTATGTTTTTGTGTGGTTAGATAGGTTTAAATAAATCATTCTTTGTTAAATTGTTATCACGTGTGGACTCCCTATTTGTCATACATTACCTGTTTGTGACAAATTGGGGGCTCAGTCCGTTTGTAGGGCCTTTTTGTAGGAGTTGGTGCATTTGTTTGTATTTGGCCTAGTGTGGTTGAATTTTGGTTGGATTCATGCTAGCATTTGGTATTTGTAGTTTGGTTAGCATTTGGTATTGTGTAATTTGGCTGGCATTTGTGTTTAGGTTCCTATGGGGACAATTTGTTTGGGCTCTGTCTTGAGTACAGGAGGGCTATTTTGAAAGGTAATTAGGCTGCTTAATTTGGCTAGTGTCTGTGACCTGTAGGTTTGCAGCTAGTATTTGTAGCCTGTTGGCTAGTGTTTGTTTGTAGCCTAATTATTTGTATGCCAGTGTTGGGGAGTTAGCACGTGATTTGTTCTTGGGGGTGTTTGTTGTGTGGGATTTGGGAGAGAGTAGCAGTTTGTTTGTGCAGATTTCTTGTAGTAGAGATTTGTTATTTTGTTTTATTGTTTTGTTTTGGTTACAGTTTGTTTGTTTGTTATTGCTTGTGTTGTGGCTTTGGGGTTTGATGCCTTAATAATACAGTCTGTGTGTTTTGGGAACCAAAAATCCCCGGGTAGGCGAAGAGGGCAGGTTTCCAATAGGGGGACTTGTCTTGGTATTTTCTTTTTTAGGCGGCCGCAAAAACGTAGGCAGAGACAGGCACTGGCATTGGCGCTTTTGTCCTCTCGGGAGCACGTCTCTGGCTCAGAGGAGTGGCTGTATAACAGGTACTTTTTCTGCCCAGAGAGTTCTAGTGCATCAGTACCCCCTACAAGTAGTGGCACGAAGATTGAGGTTTTGAGGTAGTTAGTTAGTTAGTTAGGACCTGTAGTTAGTCAGGGTGGGGAGGTTCATTGGATCAGACTGTCTTATTATTGGTGTTCACGCTTCATGGTCCCGACATAAGTTTGGTTTGTTTGTATGGCCTCTGTTGTGGAGGAATTTGCGCAGTCACCATCAGTAGAACTGATTGATCAGTGTACTAAGGAGCAGTTGTTAGCGATTGCTGAGAATTATGATATTGAGATACCTGTTAGACTGTCAAAGGTGGCAGTCAAGGCCACTTTAAAGGCAGAGTTGGTGGAGAAAGGTGTTCTCAAGCCAGCTGGGGTACCGCTTCTCAGTTTTGAGCAGCAGAAGGAACTTCTGCTACTGCAGGCAGAGGTCAATACAAAGGTGCAGATTGGTAAGCACAGACAGGAGTTGGCTTTGGAGGAACTTAAGCAAAAGACTGAGCTTGCCAAAGTAGAGGTGCAAGCTCAGGTGCAGAATAGAAAGCTAGATTTGGTCAGGGAAGGAAAGTGGCTCGGTTCTGATGTTACTGATGGTACTGGGGATCCGTCTCAGGGGGGTAAATTTGACGTTTTACGTGAACTGCGTTTGCTTCCTCAGTTTAATGAAAAGGACCCCGATGTTTTTTTTTTCATTGTTTGAACGTTTGGCAGATGCAAGGCACTGGAGTAGTGAGGATAGTTGTATGATGTTACAGTGTGTTCTCACTGGTAGAGCCCAGGAAGCATACTCTGCATTGAGTCCCACGGACTGTAAGGTTTATGTGCGGGTGAAATCGGCAGTGCTTAGGGTGTACGAACTTGTACCTGAGGCGTACAGACAGCGGTTCCGTACGTGGAAGAAGAGGGACAAACAGTCTCATCTTGAATTTTCACAGGATTTAAGTACCCAGTTTACCCGTTGGTGTGTAGCGTCTGGTGTCGATACCTTTGACCAACTCTCTGATCTGCTGGTGTTAGAACAGTTTAAAAACTCTGTTCCTGTAAATGTGGCAACTTACATTACACAGCAGGGTGCGGTGACGCCGGGGGAGGCTGCAGCATTGGCAGATGAGTATGTGTTGATTCACAAGGGTAACTTCGGTGGTTTAGCTATAGATAAGGCTCATAGCAGAGAGGCTTTTTCTCCTCGTCCAAAGTTTGGATCAGAGAGGAGGGGTGATTGTGACACACGGTATAGACAGCCACCTGCATCTGACACACGGTATAGACAGCCACCTGCGTCTGACACACGGTATAGACAGCCACCGGCGTCTGTCAAAACATGTAACTACTGTAAACGTTCTGGACATTGGAAGGATGAGTGCCCACTTCTTGGCTCGAGGGGTGGGTTTAAAGCGCAAGTAAAACCTGCTCTGCTGGCCAATTCCCTCACCCAAAGGATGGTGTCACCATCGGTACCGTCTGCTAAGACCATAGGACAGACGTGCCTGGAAGAGTATGGTGCGTTTCTTTCTGATGGTTTTGTGTCTTTACAGGGCAGTGACGTTAGGGTGCCGGTCAAGATACTGCGGGACACTGGCTCAATCGATTTGTTTGTGCGTGAGTCGGTGTTGCCTTTTTCAATTGATTCTGACACAGGGGATGTTATCTTGATTCGAGGGATGGGGATGTCTGTGTTCCCTGTTCCTGTGCATAACATTTCTCTTGTTTCAGGTTTGGGGAATGGTGATGTGCAGATAGGTGTGCGTGCTGAGTTGCCTGTTGATGGAGTGGACATCATTTTGGGTAACAATCTGGCCGGGGTACGAGTGTGGGCCGATGGGCCTCTCCCTAATGTAGTCACTCAAAAGTCACCTAGTCCAACTTTGTTAGACACTTCATCTGATGTCATTGTGTATCCAGCCTGTGCGGTTACGCATGCCATGACAGCAGCGGGTGACACACCGGGTGTTACCCAGGCGACAGGTGTTGAATCGGTTCATGTGGGTTTGATTCTGCCTGAGCAACTCCAGTCCATGTCGAAGGCTGATTTGGTTGCAGAACAGGTTAATGATCCAGCTTTACGAGAACTGTTTGAGAAGGCCGTGCCGTTTGAAGACATAGGTAGCTCGGCGCAGGGATACTGTCTTCATGACGGTTTATTGTTTCGGAAGTGGTTACCGCATGGGGATGCTTTCGTGGGTGACCCCATTTTTCAGTTTGTGGTACCATGCAAATTTCGTCCGTTGGTGTTGCAGACCTGTCATGACAATGTGGCAGGGCATCAGGGAGTGAGGAAAACGTATGACCGTGCGCTGAGACACTGTTTTTGGCCCCGTTTAAAACGTGATATATCCGCATATATCAAAACGTGTCACACGTGTCAGTTAACTGGGAAACCGAGTCAGACCATCACACCGGCCCCGCTCTCTCCTATTCCTGCTGTTGATCAGCCATTTGAACATTTGATTATTGACTGTGTTGGGCCATTGCAGCGTTCCAAACAGGGACATTTGTATTTGCTTACGGTAATGTGTCAGGTGATCAGATACCCGGCAGCGTTTCCGCTTAGGTCAATAACGACAAAGTCTGTTGTTAAGGCGCTGACGCAGTTCATTTCTGTGTTCGGGGTACCCAGGATCATTCAGAGTGATCAAGGTTCCAATTTCACCTCACACCGGCAACTGCACATCAGGCACAACAAAGCGTCAGCGTATCATGCCCAGTCTCAGGGAGCGTTAGAGCGTTTTCATCAGACGTTGAAGTCGTTGCTGCGCTCCTATTGTGTGGAGTTAGGGGGTGACTGGGAGGAGGGCCTACCCTGGCTTCTATTGGCCTCCAGGGAGGTAGTCCAGGAGAGCACAGGGTTTAGCCCTAATGACCTGATTTTTGGTCACAAAGTCTGTGGTCCCATGGCTGTGTTGAAAGACAGCTGGGACATGTCAGAACCCCCTCGGAAATTGGTTGATTATGTCAATGGTTTCAGACGCAGGTTGTTTTTGTCTGTTGAGTGTGCGAAGGAGAAGTTGGGGAGGTCTCAGGGAAAGATGAAGTCCCTTTATGATCGTCGCACTGAGCTTAGGCAGTTTAAGGATGGCGATCAAGTTTTGCTTTTACAGCCGGTAGTAACGTCTCCCTTTCAGGCAAAGTTCACGGGCCCTTACACTGTTGTGCGGCGGGTGTCTGACCTGAATTATGTTATTGCCAAAGGCAGGAGGGCAAATAGGGTGTGTCATGTGAACCTTTTAAAACCCTACTACTCTGGCCGTGCTGAAGGGGGGGTGAATGATGGGGAGAATAATGGGGAGACTGAGAAGGTTTCTCTTTGTACCACTACAGTGGACAGGTCCACCTCTCCAGTAGCCGGCCCTGAGGAAGGAGTAAACCCGGATGTGGTGTTGCAGGGGCGGTTGAAAAATTCAGAGTCATTGGGGAGGTTGGATGTGATTTTGGCAGATTTGGATGACTCGAAGCGTGTTGAGTTAATAGCTCTGATTAACCGTTTTCCTGCTTTATTTTCAGATGTACCCTCACGCACACATCTAATTGAACATGATGTGGATGTGGGAGAGGCAGCCCCAATAAAGCAGCGCTTCTATCATGTCTCACCCGAGAAACGCAAGCATTTGGACAATGAGGTTCAGTATATGTTGGACAACCAAATTGCCGAATCATGTTCGTCACGTTGGGCGTCGCCTTGCCTGTTGGTCGGTAAACCCGACGGAAGCTATAGACCATGTACTGACTTTCGTAAAGTGAATAACATTACCAAACCAGATGTCTTTCCTCTTCCCTGCATGGAAGACTGTGTAGATCAGGTGGGATCGGCTACTTACGTGAGTAAGTTTGACCTTTTAAAAGGTTATTGGCAAGTCCCGCTGTCTAAGCGTGGCCAGGAGGTTTGCGCTTTTATCACTCCCTCTGGGTTGTACAAATATTTAGTCATGCCGTTTGGTCTTCGAAACGCCCCCGCTACTTTCCAGCGCCTTATGAACAAAGTAGTGGCTGGTCTGGATGGGTGTGCCGTCTACCTGGATGATGTGGTGATCTACAGCGACACATGGTCTGAACACCTTCAGCGTATCCGGGCACTGTTCAAAAAATTGGTCTGGGCACGGTTGACTATTAACTTGGCCAAATGTGAATTTGCAAGAGCCACTGTCACCTATTTAGGAAAGGTGGTCGGTCAGGGCAGCGTACGCATGGTTCAGGATAAAGTTGTGGCTATTGTAAATTATCCCCCTCCAGCGACAAAAAAGGATTTGATGCGTTTTCTGGGTTTAGTGGGCTATTATCAGAGTTTTTGTCGCAACTTCTCATCCGTAGTAGAGCCGTTGACTAACTTGTTGAGGAAGGACTCCAAGTATGTCTGGTCAGGCAGATGCCCAGTGGCATTTGAAAATGTGAAGGCCCTATTGTGCTCTGAACCTGTGTTAACTGCTCCACGTTTAAATGACTCCTTTTCATTACAGGTGGATGCCTCCAACGTGGGGGCAGGGGCAGTCCTCCTGCAGGCGGATGTGCATGGGGTGGATAAATCGGTGGCCTTCTTCTCGAGGAAATTTAACACCTACCAACTTAACTACTCAGTTATCGAGAAGGAGGCGTTATCACTGATTTGGGCACTCCAACATTTTGACGTGTATCTGGGGTCAGGGGTGACTCCCCTGGTGGCGTACACGGATCATAATCCTTTGACCTTTTTAAAGTCCCTCCAAAATCCCAACCAGAGGTTGATGAGGTGGGCTTTGTTTTTACAGCCCTATTCTTTGGACATTCGTCACATTAAAGGGTCTCAGAATGTGATTGCGGACGCATTGTCCCGCATACCCTAAGTTGGTCCCATGAGGATACCTTGTTTTGCCTCTCTCTATCTGTTCCCCAATCCCTACTGTCTCCTGCTCTCTTAAATAGCTTCTTAGGGCCCTATGTTGCTGAGAGCGGAGGCAGGATGGTGAGGGGAATGGGTGAAGGGTAAAACAATGTTTATTTTGATTTGAATATAGGGGACAAAATATTGTGTTACTTGAGTTTATGTATGGATTTAGTTTGGTTAGTCACTTGTATATAAAAATGTAATTTGTTAATAGGGAAGAACCCTTTTCTTTAGGGGGAGGGTGTGACGACCCCCACTCTACCTGTTAAATGGAGAGTCTGATTCACCAGGAAGCATGGTGGAGTGGGTGGCTCGTTAACTGTATGAGACTCACCTGTGCAGAGCAGAGTTGCCTGCACCTCAATATATGTGTCTCTGGCTTATTCCCTCTCTGTCTGCTTTCTCCACTCCCAGGCACAGGTTGTACCAACACCCAAGCTGCATCCTTTAACATATTGTAACACTGATACTTACACCAAACACACACCACAGCATATCTACTCACTCATCCACACACTGCACTCACCACTGATTCTAATACAAAACATTCCAGTGTTCATGTGCTTATGTTTTTGTGTGGTTAGATAGGTTTAAATAAATCATTCTTTGTTAAATTGTTATCACGTGTGGACTCCCTATTTGTCATAAATTACCTGTTTGTGACAAGGGGATTGTTTCTTCTACCAGAGTACAGACAAAGTCAAGCACCGTTTCAGTGTATTCGTTAATATTGGCTGTGTTATCACGGAATACCCTCCAGTCTGTGCATTCAAGTGCAGCTTGGAGTGTCTCCTCTGACGTCACGGTCCAACGCTTAACCTCTCGCGAGACCACCGGCGTTCGCTTGAGACTTTGTTTATACTTTGGCAAAAGAAAAATGGCGGCGTGATCGGACTTACCGAATGGGCTAAGAGCCTGTGACTTGTACCCATTCTTAAATTGCGAGTATACATGGTCTAATATGTTCTCGCCTCTGATGGGACAGGTCACATGCTGATAGAAATTCGGCAACACCTTTTTAAGACGCGCGCTGTTGAAATCGCCCAGAACCAAAATGGCAGCGTCAACGCTAGCTATCTGTTGTTTATTTACCTCGTCGTGTAGTTTTGAAAGTGCGGCCCCAGTGTTCGTGTGTGGTGGGATGTACACTCCGATGAGGATGATGGACGTCAACTCTCTCGGAAGAAAGAAGGGTCGACATTTGATCGTGATAAACTCCTTGTTTATCATGAAGGCAATGCCGCCTCCTTTCGTCTTTAGTGACTCTGCCGTCCGGTCCTTGCGGAGGACAAAGCAGTGGTCTGCCGGTTCTATTGCGTGATTCGGGACATCTGGACTCAGCCAAGTTTCTGTGAAACAGAGGACATTACAGTCCCGAATGTCCCTCTGGAATTGGATCCGTGCTCTGATGTCGTCCAGTTTATTTCCTATCGATTGCACATTGGCCAACAATATGCTGGGCAATGTGGTTCTGTGTCGTTTGGACCTCAGTCTGTTCCGGACCCCGGCTCTCTTTCCACGTCTTCGCGGCTTCTCCTGGCCTTGGCCATGGCCACAACAAAGGAACTCGGCGGGCCACTGCTGCTGTTCAGCAATCCGATCCAGAGAGCAATCCAATCGGTAAGTTTTCCTTAATCCAATGTCAATGATTGACTGACGGTCATACACATATAATGCACCAACAGTTGGTGCAAATAAAACTCTTAATACTATAAAAATTAACAAAAGAAAGCACAGTCTCGACGGAGCGATCAGAAAGGCAGCCGTTCGGTGCAGCGCCATTGCAGATGGCAGTACGGGAGAATGTTCTTTAGGACAGGTGCACCCCTTGTGAGTGTCTAGCAGGTCTTCGGACTGAGGCGTCGTACCTAAGTAGGCAGTTTAACACTGCGACGAGGGACGACAGGATCCGTCAGGTGATATAGCGGCTGCTGATGAGGGAATCCCTCACAGCCGTGCTGATTGATGCTCGTCTGGCAGCGTGGGAACGCTGCCACAGGAAGCTGCCCATATATGGGCGCGGCAGGATGGGGACAGAGGAAGGCTCGAGCCCCGACCATGACACCTAGAGGGGAGGAGTGGGATGATAAAATTTAAATGAAATGAAATTGAACAGTATGACTTTTATATTGTTGTCTGAACACTATTTATTTATGTTTAAGTATTTATTTAAGTATTTTTGCATTTATGTATTTATGAATTATATTATTTATGTATTTATTAACTGTTAATCCATTATGAAGAATTCCGTTTTCCAGATGAGCATAAAAACATAAGAGTTTAAATAGGCACACTATTTAATTATATTGATTAATATAAATACATGTTTATTTATTAGACTTTAAAAACACAACATTACTGAACAATCAACCATATTAGTCAACTGAAATAGCCTAGACTATGCCCACATCAGCAGCCAATATGTAGGCTCCTGGCTGCCAGGGCAGGTAAATAGAAATACTGACATCTAGTTAAAAACACAACCAGATAAATAAGATATCCCATACCGAATCAATCTCAGGAGATGTTTCAGTCATGAAGAACTGTGAAACCTGCACTGTAACACAAAAAGCTGCAAGAAAACGGTAAATGTGTGGCATCAATGGTTGCCAAATACTTACTGTCAAATTACAGTAAAATCAAATACATTTACAGATTACAATCTTTATTTAATGGTTAATATGCTGATAAAAGGTAATTTACTGTATTTTTATGGTATTTACACTTAAAGTAGAAACACAAAAGTAATCTGTAAAATAATACAGTGAATAACATAATATTTTTACAGTCTGTGCTTGGGTTCTTTCTTTGCGTTCTTATATTTCGGGAATGTTGTTCTCCCGAGGCATGCTGTCTGATGTCAGTCAGTCCACCATGCGCCACAGAAAACACACACCTACATACTTTGCAATTTGCTTTATAAACATCTCCACTGACGCTATCAAGCCAGGGGTTTGCCAGTTCCCACTCACGTCTGTACTTCTGGAGCAACGTGAAAGCGCTAATTCTCATTGGTCGTGAGCTGCTGAGCGCACGCCCATCATAGCAGAGTTGCCAAGTCTGTTTATTTTCTGCAACTTTTGGACAAAATTTTGCTTGTTTTTGGCTTGTTTTTGTAGGTCGGTTGGCTGATTTCTCTCACAATACTGGCAACACTGTCTGACTTGCGGACAGCGGAGCTCTCACATTCCCGACCTTAAAATACTGGACAAGGTGCATCCCGTATCAGTTCAATACGAAACGCATCTTTTAGTTTCCAATTACAGGACGATTCCGTATTTTACGGGACGGGTGGCAACCCTACATGTGCCCCCACAGTTGAAAAACATCACGCAAAAGTGCCCTTTTGAGTGAAAAAACTAGAGGATGTGCCCCTCCAATGGTCTAAACTTGACCATGTGCCCCTACAGTTGAAAACCTAAATTGCCCTTTTGAGTAGCAAAAGCGAGAGGATGTGCCCATTAGTGATGTTAAGATTCACCGATTCGCATCGGTGCACCGGCATAAACTTTCATGATGCGAGTGCACCGGTGGAATAAGTGCGCATCGGCTAGAATTCAGGTTGAACTCGCGATGCATCTATTGTTAGCGTCTTTGCATCGGTCAAAACCGATTCATTCATATAATTTCCTCTCATCCACTTCTGTCAGCAGTCCACTGCACACAGCAGATACTATCTTTGCTTCGCTACTACAGAAGGCGAGAGCCGCGTCACAGTTATCAACAAACAGTGGAAGTCGAGGAGACATGAATTGAATTGATCAACTGGCCAACGTTAGTAGCCGCTGGCTAACGTTAGCCAGTTAGCCGTTCAGCTAACGCTAAACTACAATATCTAACTAACTAACGTGACTCTGCAACACCAGTTCCATTAGTGAGGAAATGGGGGGGGGGGGGGGGGGGGGGGGGGGGGGGTATATTGACGACACTTGACAACAGGTTCAAAGATAACTTCACATTTATTGCCAATTCGTCTCTTTATATCGCTATGTGGTAGATTTTAATAGACATAGATCATAACCATCATTGTTTATAAGAAAGGTCATAAGATTAAGTTTTGATTAGGAAAACAGCTGCACTACTAGTCAGCCAACCAAATACATTCTTCTGGTGATCAAAGTACTCCAACCTTTTGCCCTGTCTACCCCTCACAAAAGAGCTGTGTGTCAATGGCCACTCAAAATAGCCTGTTGTAAAAGAAACTGTTTGAACAAGATAACTTATTTCCCCTTAGGGGGTGTAAGAACAAAGGACAGGAAGTTCTAGAGAAACATGTGTCTCCTTTTAGGAGACACCAATGTGGCCAATTGGTCTGATAAAAACTAAGTACATCTTCAAAGGCTGATAACCCATTTAGATTAGTTTTTGATATGGAAGAATGTATTATAAATGAATGCTAAAAGTATAAACTGTATAAAAGAAATTGATGTAAGTTAAAATATAATTAGGCTTGTTTACATTGGGGTAAGAATTCTGAAGTCATACTAAACTATGTAATTAGTTTTCACTTAAAGTGAAATAGGTTATAATGATAAGAAATGTGTTTAAATATGATATCTCTGGGTTCATGGAACTAATGGTAATTCAAAGATAGATATTAGGAAATGAATAAATGCAATGTATTAAGGTAGATTGTTAGATGATTGTTGCACCTTGAATTAAACAAATGACAGTATATATGGTGACTGTGTAAGGACCGCCTCTGTTTGCATTCAAACATAGAGAGGCTGTGATTGGACAAACCACAGCTTATGATGTCATCACAAAGGGACGCTAGGCCTTGGTTAACAGATCTGGGTGTGGGAACGAGAGACACTCAAAAAACCCAACTCACCAGGACAACACCTACCATCTCAACACACCAAGGCGGGCAGGTCAGCAGGAGACAACAAAGAACAAAGGACGCTTTTGGAGGGAAAACAGAACTATACTTTGTTCACTAGCCAAGGGAACAAAGCCATCAACGACTTATCAACTATCATTCTTTAAATCTGATTTCTTAGATAGGACGAGAGCGGCATAGTGCTCCGGTACCTGGAATCTTTTATAGCATTCTTTATTGTAATTTGTATACAACTCTTAACTTTGATTAAACAGCTGTTATGAACTACCTTTTCCTCCTGATTTCTCCTCCTGCACCGCTGAGAAGTTAATAAGTAATTCCCAGAGCCTTAGAGTTATTGAAACAACGCAGAGTACATCGGCGCCCGGTTCTGGTACAGAGCAGAACCGTTATTAGCTTGGGAATCTACTTCAGCTACCTCCAGGTTCACACTGTGTTGTTGACAAAATGCCATCATGGTGTGGTTAGCTGGAGCATCAGAACGCTCAAACTCGCTCTCGCTCTCGCTCTCGCTCTCGCTCTCGCTCTCTCTCTCTCTCTCTCTCTCTCTCTCTCTCTCTCTCTCTCTCTCTCTCTCTCTCTCTCTCTCTCTCTCTCTCTCTCTCTCTCTCTCTCTCTCTCTACGTTCAAATATTTAAGTGGCCAAGTTACATATATAAATACTAACTGGATAGTTGATGTAATTTTATTCATTCTGAATATATATGTCTAGTAAGCCATTATCCCTTTGTGTGTGATTATTATTGGCTCACAGTAGTGTGTATATATCATTGTGTGTGTGTTTTTAGCTAAAGTGGATAAACACAGTAGCCTGCTGTGCAAAAGTCTTAGGCACCCAAGAGTTTTTATATAAATTGTCTTACAGTAGATTATTTTATTTTTAATAATAATATAAGCTGCATATAAGGAATACAACCAAATCCTATGTCATACCATAACATTTTATCATTATTTTTCATCGTGTTGAATCGCATCGTATCGCCCCGAATCGCATTATGTTGAATCAAATCGTATCGAATCGTATCGTATCTCAACAGGGGTGAATCGTATCGCATCGCATCGCCCGGTGCTTCAAATGTATCGTTAATGTATCGTATCGTTGGCACCGTATCAAGATGCGCATCGCATCGGCCTCAGTGATGGAGATGCACATCCCTAGTGCCCATTGGTGCCCTTCCAATGGTTAAACTTGACTATGTGCCCCCACAGCTGAAAACATCATGCTAAAATGGCATTTTGAGTGGCGAAAATGAGAGGACGTGCCCATTGGTGCCCTTCCAATGGTCTAAACTTGACCATGTGCCCCCACAGTTGAAAAACATCAAGCAAAAGTGCCCTTTTGAGTGAAAAAACGAGAGGATGTGCCCCTCCAATGGTCTAAACTTGTCCATGTGCCCCCACAGTTGAAAACATCGCACTAAACCTAAAGTGCCCTTTTGAGTAGCAAAAGCGAGAGGACGTGCCCATTGGTGCCCTTCCAATGGTTAAACATGACTATGTGCCCCCACAGCTGAAAACATCACGCTAAAATGGCATTTTGAGTGGCGAAAATGAGAGGACGTGCCCATTGGTGCCCTTCCAATGGTCTAAACTTGACCCAGACGGTTAAATAATGTCACAGAAAAGTGTTAGCTACAACTCTGAGCAGCCCCGTCACTACAATATTCCATCCATTTAAATGTTCAGTTTTAGACACATCCCCTCTTGAATGTTCAGATGCCAGAGGGCTTAATGCAGTCTGACCTGTAACCCTGCATCCTACTGCTGTGTGTGAGGTAGGTAATACAGCAAGCTTTCTTTGAAGTTGCAAAGATTGAGTTTGTTTTATCAATTATGCATTACTAAATACTAGGGCTGAACCCTATTAGTCGATTAGTCGACTAATCGGTCGAAAGGAGCCGTAGTCGACTGGCCAACCTCTTAGTCGAATATATATTAAAAAAATATATATTTATAAATTTTTTTCTAATTTCTTTTCATTCTTTCCAAAAGAAAAAGGCCTAGAAGCGTGGCTAACGCTAATGGCATGCATACCAGAGGCTAACTGCCTACGAAAACATGCACAGAGGCACTGAAAGAGGATTTCACCCATCTAATGAACACACGACTAGACAAATATCAAGATGTATCCATCAGTGGACCAATTGCATGCTTTTGCAGAGGACAAGAAGCCTTCAGTCGACTCCTTCAGACATTAAACACCCCCACCACAGCCCAAATGGAATGATAAAAAATGTATTATATTAATTTTTTTTTTTTTTGTCGACCGGCAAATTTTGGCCAATCATAGTCGACCATCCAAATCCTTAGTCGGGGACAGCCCTACTAAATACTAATGTATGTACACTGCAAGTGCTTTTATTGATGGCAGTATGTTTTAGCCTAGGCTAGCTGTATTACTACTGTAGCTAGCTAACTAAACAGGTACCTTGCTTAGCTGATTCTATGCTAACCTGTGTTCTCAATTTAGAAATAAAGTGTACAAATTATTTTAGGATTATTTGCACAAAATATACCCATAGCACTTTAAAGTTCAGTGTGAATCGCTTTTTAAAGCTAATTTAAGAGTGGTAGTAAACCCCAAAATTGGCCATTTTAGTTTTCGTTTTTGAGGACTGCATACTTTTTTGCAAACCAAAATACTATACTTTATACTTATACCACATGCATGACTCTTTTGAAAGATGACATTCTGGAGGTTCTGATCAAATAAGGACACCTCACTGTAACTGAGGGGTACAATTCCCTGACTGTATTGATAAGTATGGTATCATTAAACCACTACCGCTTTATATACTTTAACTACTGGCCACACAGTACATGATATAGATATGATGAACACTTTCCCACCTGATGAAACCAAGTCCACACAAATGTATCCGTCGAATCTTTAATATATAGCAAAGGGTATATACAACGTTCACGTAATGACATTTATGATTTGAATGCACTTGTAAGGCAAATGAGTATTCGTAGGCAAATCAACATTGAATGTCCAATCTCTGGTTACGCAGGAAGCAAGTATACAACCTGGTTCTTTAGGGAACTATAGCGATGGTACTTAATGATTATAGCTGGATACACTAAAGGGGGTCCCGCTGGTTGTAAGTCAGTAGGGGGGGGGGGGGGTTAGGAGAGCCGCTGGCGATATCCCATCTGGCCAACGATTTCTTGGGAGAATTCAGAGTGCTGAACACGGTGCCCACAGAACCTTGGTCCACAGATGAATACAGTTGGGCCCTCTTGTAGACGATAGCTGCCGGTCCACAACGAAGAGACGTGAGGCGACCTCACTCGGGTTAGAGCGCCGTCTCACCTGGACTCCTCTCGGGGGTAGTTCCAACACTTACCAGTGTTGGCTGTTATCCATGGCATAATCAAAGCACCCAAAGCAAGTAGATAATCCAAGCCGTGTAGGGCTCGCCGTCGTCCGGGTAAGGTAATCCAATGTGCAGGTCCACTCGTCCTTGCCCAGAACTCCTCGGATGAAAGCACCACACGTGGTCTGCCCAGCCTGGTTAAGACTCTAGATAACGCGAGGAAACGATGGGGGTACTGCTCACTTTATAACTCTAACCGAACGATGCACCATACATAATAGACTATTATTAACTTAATAGAAATACGTCCCACTCGACGGTATAGTGCCAAACTATGACAATTCAACTATTAATCCACACGATGTCTCAATGCCATTCTGAGGCCAAGTTGACCATACTGCACCACACGTGTATCGTGGGTGAGGCTTAACGTCTTGCCACTAGGTTGGAGGGTAAAGAACTAAGGGCTAAGGGCTAAGGGAAGTTCTACTTTACTTGCGCCATATATATATGCGCTGTGAACAAATAGTACCATTCGTATTTTGGCAGACGTATTCCTACGCGGAACCGGGGCTAGTAACGACATGTTCGTCGGCACGATTGAACTTGAACCAAGGGGCTTGGCTGCTGGTGCCAAGTTCTTGTCCAATGAGAGAATGAAACTATTATGGGCTGTTAGTAGACCAACGGGATATTCAGTGTATATGTACAAGGAATATACAAGGGATATCAAACGATATACAAATACTATTAAATATATATCCATAAATAAATATATATATTCGGTTTAATCTGATCCTTCACAACAGCCGCCCCCTAATTAGTCCCACCTAATTAGCTAAGCAGAGACAGATTGACCGCACTGTCTACCACTCAAGGTCCGCTGTAAGGGTCAGTCAACTCACAAAGTCATGGGGTCATGGTCGTCATCGATAGTGTCTGGGAGTCTGGGCAGTTCTATTAGCCTCGCCACGGGTCGTGTGTAAGTTCGCCCTTGGACGAGCACCTCAGCTGCTCGGACCTTGCCATCGGCACCGGTGATCACTTTGCTTACGCGGCCAGCCGGCCACATAGCTCTGGGTAGTGACTGGTCGATAATCATGACGACTGTTCCTTCTGTCAAATTGTCTCTCTCTTTTACCCACTTCTGGCGGGTCTGTAGAGACGGTAGGTAGTGGAGTAGAAAGCTGTTCCAAAACTTGTCAGCTAGTACTTGACTGTACCTCCACATTCTTCGGCCGTTCGCTTCTTCAGGCCTGTACATTGTCTGGGGTAGCGCGGGGTCCAGCCGCCCCATCAAGAGTGTGTTGGGGGTGACTGGGTCGACATCTGCTATATCACTGGAGACGTAGCCGAGGGGCTTGGAGTTCAATACTCCCTCGATCTCCGTGAGGACTGTCATTAGGACTTCTTCCGCTACAGTCTGGGCCCCAAGCACGGCGTACAGGGCTGTCTTTATAGAACGTACTTCTCGTTCCCAGGTTCCACCGAAGTGGGGTGCGTTCGGGGGATTAAACTGGAAGTCAATCTGGGATGGAGCGAGGTGGGTCTTAAGTTCTGGGCCCATAGCTTGGAAGCTCTCTCTCAGCTCTCTTTCTCCGCCTTTGAAGTTTGTCCCGTGATCAGACAACAATGTAGACGGTTTTCCTTTCCGCGATGTGAATCTTCGGAAGGCCATAAGGAATGAGTCTGTGCTCATGGTTGGAAGGAGTTCGATATGTATCGCTCTGGTGGTCATGCATTTGAATACAATACCCCACCGCTTCTCGGTTCCTCTTCCTTTCTTTATATACAACGGGCCAAAACAGTCCATGCCTGTGGAGTGGAATGGCTTGTCGCCGAGTCGGAGGCGACAGGGAGGTAGGTCAGCCATCCGGGGTATGCTGGGCTGCGCGCGCCACTTTCGGCAGTCTAGACAGGTTCGCTGGAAGCGTCGCACTGCTTCTCTCCCTTGAAGTATCCAATAGCGACGTCTGATCTCCGCGAAGACTCTCTCTGCTCCTGCGTGGTGTACATCCTCGTCGTATTTCTTTATGATCAGCTCTGTGACCTTGTGTCGGCTGTTCAAGACTATCGGGTACTTAACGTCATCCGGTAGATCGGGGGCTCTCCGCAGACGACCACCCACTCTGATGAGATTATGGGCGTCACTCTCGGGTGCCAGGTGGAGCAGTCTGCTGTCTGATGGGACGGGCTTTCCTCCCTGTAGACAGTCTAGCTCATCGGGGAACGAGTCTCTCTGGGCTCGTTGTAGTAGAAGAAGTTCTGCTTCTTCGTAGTCAGCTGCTGAAATGTCGGCAGTGGGCTGAATCTCTGGGTGGTGCCACAGAAATGTCTTTAGTTGCGCACTCTGTAGGGTGAGGCAGTCATCTATGTTGGGGTCTGTGGAGGCGACCGTGCTCAGTCCACAGAACATAGGTTTCTTGTTCTCAGCCTCCTCTTTACTCGCCTCCCGTGGGGTGGGCGTAGGCCACTCTCCTTCCGGGAGCTTGAGGAACTCTGGTCCGTCACTGTAGATGTTGTGACGGGTGAGGTCATCTAGGGACATTCCCCGGGTGATGACGTCAGCTGGGTTGTGTTTGGTGTCCACATACCGCCAGCTCGCTGCTTCTGTTAACTCTTGAATCTCGGTGACTCTGACTCCCACGAAGACTTTGTATCTGCATGAATCAGACTTGATCCATGTGAGTACTGTCGTGGAATCTGACCACAAGATTGTTCTGTGCACCGGAATGGTGAGTTCACGTTGGATTAACGTGGCTAGATGCGCTCCTGCTAGGGCTGCGCAGAGCTCTAGACGCGGGATAGATTGTTGCTTTCGTGGGGCTATTCTTGAGCGAGCCAGGATGAAAGCAGTGTGTATCTCTCCTCCCTTCTCTTGGGCACGCAAGTAGGCCACCGATCCATAGGCTACTTCGGAGGCGTCACTGAAGACGTGTAGATCCATCTTGCATGTCTCTGGCCTCACTGTGGGTGGGAAGTAGCTGCGGCGTATATTGACGCCTGGGAGTGAGCGGAGCTCCGTCTCCCACTCTCTCCATGTGGAGGCAAGGGGTGCGGGTATTGGGTCGTCCCAGCCCTGGTCCTTGTCCCATAGTGCTCGTACAATCATCTTTGCCCTGGTGGTGTAAGGTAGAATACATCCCAACGGGTCATATTGTCTGGCGAGTGTTCTGTACACACTCCGTCTGGTGGTCGGTATCGCCGTCGACCTTCCCTGCTCCGTGGTCAGGGGTTTGTGTCTATAGTGGAGCGAGTCTGTTTTGAAGCGCCAGACTAGTCCTAGTGTCATTTCTTGGGCTTCTCCTGGGATTGTCGCCATCCAGGTCTCGCTGCTGGCAGCCTTGTCCGCGGGGGAGAGGCTGCGCAATACGTGCGGGTCGCTGCTGGCCCACTGCCTGAGATCAAAGCCGCCTTTGATCAGGGAGGCGCGTAGCTTGAGTAGGAGAGCCTCGGCTTCTTCTTGAGTCGAAACGCTTTGTAAACAGTTGTCCACGTAGAAACTGTTCTTCACACTGTGTCGGACCTCTTCATCTGCTGCTGGGTCCTCTGCGACGTGTTTCTGCAGTGCAAATGTAGCACAGCACGGGCTGCATGTGGTTCCGAAGGGGAGGACTTCCCATTGGTAGATGGCCGGGTGCTCATCTCCGATCCTCTCTCTCCATAGGAACCGCAGTAGGGGCTTATCCTCCTCCACTAGTCTCACCTGCAGGAACATCCCTTTGATATCCCCGCTGATAGCCACCTTGTCCTGGCGGAAGCGTAGTAGCACGCCTAGTAGAGAGGGGCCGAGTGTGGGGCCGGGCAAGAGCTCTTTATTCAGATTCTGGGATCCGATCTGGTAGCTGCAGTTAAACACAATGCGATCCTTGCCGTTGTGGTGGACCTTGTGGTGCGGCACGTACCATGATTCGGTCGTCTGATCGGCCTCTTTAATGTCAATCTTTGTCACGTGTCCCGCTGTGATTAGCTTCTCAATCTCAGCGCGGTACACACTCTCTTGAGCGGGGTCTTTGGCTAGGCGCCGCTCTGTGTTCAATAGATACCGCTCCGTAGCTTCTTTCGTGGCGTGAAAGGTGGGCATTCCCTCTCGCCTCAGGAGTGGAGTTGCGTATCTCATCACTCCGCCGACTGTGACTCTCTTTGTCCCTTGCTCGAGGAGGTTTATGGCGTAAATGTCTTCTTTAGAACGAATGTCTTTCTTTTCGTTCTTAAAGGGCATTGTCTCTAGTGTCCATAGCCTCTCGACATGCTGCAGGAGAGTGGTGTCTTTTTCTGTCACTCTGGAGTGGAGGCAGCTAGTGGCTGCTGTTCGGTTGAGAGATTTAGCGAGGGGGCCTTGTAGTGTCCATCCTAGGCGGGTCTCGACTGCTGCAGGACAGCCTCTGGGTCCTGTATGGACCCGGTCTATCGGGACTATGAGGTCTGCATGGTCGGAGCCTATCAGCAGGGTCGGGGTGGCGCCGTCTATGAGCGGGATAGGTAGTTGACGCAGGTGCACATATTTATCCATCAGCTTGGCGATGGGGTAGGTGTACTGTGATAGTCCTATTTCTTGGCTGGTGAAAGCATTTGTAATCCTATACCGTCGCTCTAGCTGCCTGCTTGCTGCGATAGTGAAGGAGACATTCTCGCCTTTTATCGTCTTTAAATCTCTTCTTATTGTCCGAATCGTCATTTGGTTCTCGCTCCCCCGCAGTCCCAGCTGGGCTGCAGCGGACGCGAGCAGAAGGGTCTTCTCTGACCCGTCATCAAGGACGGCGTAAGTGTCCATGACTTTATCTTGGTAGCTCAATGTTACATGGACTACCTTTAAGAGCACTTGGGCGCCGCTGCTGCTGGCGGGGTCAATGTACATGACACTTGCCTTGGTGCTGCTCGATGGTGCAGGTGCAGGCTTTCTTCTGTTACTGTCATGTAGGACATCTAGGTGGGCTCCGTCACACCGACTGCACCTCTTCTTTAGGCGGCACTCGGCTGCCATGTGACTGCGCGCACATCGGTAACAGCGCCTGTTGGACTTTATCCATTGACTCACTTCTTTTGCATTCATCTTTGTGAACAGGTCACATTGTGACAGCCAGTGTTCCTTCTCGCAGTACGGGCACACCATCTTCCACTTCTCTTTTCTCGAGGGGGTACTGTGGTTCTTACTGCTCTGTACTGATTCTGATTGGTGCATGACAGTCACCGATCTTCTTCCATCGTTTATTCTCCTGGGTCCCTCTCTGGAGCTTGGTGTGCTCCGCACGAACGTATCCAGTCGTAAGCTGCTGACTTCTCTCGCCAGGAAGTCGGCTAGATCGAGGAGGGATGGTTCGGGACCGTTAGGATCACGGTGGTCTCTCTGCCGCCTAAAGCGCTCTTGTCTGGCGGGTGGCAGCTTCTCTAAAATCCTCTCGACGTTAGAGTTGGCGTATAGCTCGTGCATACCCTTTTCTCGTTGCGCTCCCAGCATCCCTACCAGGGACTGCACTTTTATAGACAGGTCGTCTAATGAGCGATTGTCTGTTGCTGGGGGTAGGCGGTCAATATGCCTTATCTCTTGGATTTCGTAATCCCATATACGTCCATATCTCTGGTCCAGCGCTGCTAGAGCCGCGGTGTATGGGGTCGTAGAGGTGGCATAGGCTAGCGCTATATTGTGCGCTCGGGGTACTTTCAGGTGCTTCAGTAATATTGCATACTTGTGACGTTCATCAACGACATCCACCATCATTGTCTCTAGGCACATTCGGAGCTCCGTGTACTGTGCCCAATTCTCATGGGTGAAGTCTGGGATGGTCGGTGTGGCAATGTATGACGCCGTGGATGGCTGATACATCGGCGAGCGTTGGGGGAGAGGCCTCCTAGGCGAGTCTCCTCTTGCGCCTCTCTGTGGGCTGGTACCGGCAGGGTACCATGGCCCGCTGGTCCAGGTGCTATTCCTCGGGGCTGTTCGTGCGTTGTGCTCACCCGTGAATAGAGTCGGGGGTCTGTAGCGCAGCGCCGCGGGGGTATAGCCTGGGCTGTACTGGACCTCCTGGTCCGGTGGAGTACTGTGCTGTCGTCGGGCTTGGTTCTCCTCCTCTCCCTCTTCTTCTTCTATCAGGTCCTCTAGATCCTGTAGTCGTTTATTTAGCTTCTCCGCAGTGTATGCTGCTCCTTCCTTGTAGCTGGGTCTCGCTTGGACCGGTCGGGGAAGGGGGTCTGCGGGGGGTATAGGCTTGGTCTGTTGGTCAAGTTCAGGGTCGCTTGCTCGGTTAGGAGACGCTGCCCTTGACTGTTGTCTCGACGAGTTCCTTGAACCCCTGGCGGAGGGAGAGGGTGTTGCCTTGAGGATCAGCTGCTCCATTAGTTGCGCTTGTAGCTTGTCGCGCTCGGCTTGTAGTCTGTCGCGCTCGGTTTCGCGCTGGATGAGAGCGAGGTCGCGCTCTGCTTCTCTTTGGGCACCGGCAGCGGCACGCTGGGTGTCTGCTCGGTCTCTTGCCGTATTCTCTTCCGTCTGAAGGCATCTCATCTCCAGGCGTATGCGCTCTTCTTCGCTCCGTTGCTGTGTCTGGAGTCGATCGCGTTCACCCTGAAGTCGATCGCGTTCACCCTGGAGTCGATCGCGTTCGGTAGAGGCTGTCAGGCTGACGAGGAACGCCTGTGATAGCATCCTCTCCGCTTCGCTGGGGGAAGACGGTTGTAGAGGTGAGCCGCTCCTGGCGGTACTCGTTGGGGAGTCCTGGAGCTCTATTTCCTCTGCGCTCTCCTCCTTTTCTTCCGTGCAGAGTTCTCTCTCAGTAGGGTTGTCTTCCTCCCGGGGCTGGTCGGGGACTACTTCTTCGGTATTGGGGGGGGGTAAAGGCATGTCAGCTCCCTCCTGGTCCCCACCGTGAGCTTGGTCAGTTACATTAGAACCCACTAGGGCCTCTGTGGTCGGGGTAACCTGGTCGTTAAGGTCAGACATAATTTTACTTTCTACTTTTACCGCGTTTACCGTTTGTAGAAGGCTAGGTAGTTGACTGACAGCGTAATCCTCTAAGTACGGAGGTGGCTGTCGTCTGCGCCGCGGGCGTTCTACGTTAGGAGGACCATTTCGTGGAGTGTTCATCATAGGCCATTTCAATATTAATAACACTATATTAATATTACACTAGTTACCATCCGGCTCGAAGGACCAATTGTAACTGAGGGGTACAATTCCCTGACTGTATTGATAAGTATGGTATCATTAAACCACTACCGCTTTATGTACTTTAACTACTGGCCACACAGTACATGATATAGATATGATGAACACTTTCCCACCTGATGAAACCAAGTCCACACAAATGTATCCGTCGAATCTTTAATATATAGCAAAGGGTATATACAACGTTCACGTAATGACATTTATGATTTGAATGCACTTGTAAGGCAAATGAGTATTCGTAGGCAAATCAACATTGAATGTCCAATCTCTGGTTACGCAGGAAGCAAGTATACAACCTGGTTCTTTAGGGAACTATAGCGATGGTACTTAATGATTATAGCTGGATACACTAAAGGGGGTCCCGCTGGTTGTAAGTCAGTAGGGGGGGGGGGGGGTTAGGAGAGCCGCTGGCGATATCCCATCTGGCCAACGATTTCTTGGGAGAATTCAGAGTGCTGAACACGGTGCCCACAGAACCTTGGTCCACAGATGAATACAGTTGGGCCCTCTTGTAGATGGTAGCTGCCGGTCCACAACGAAGAGACGTGAGGCGACCTCACTCGGGTTAGAGCGCCGTCTCACCTGGACTCCTCTCGGGGGTAGTTCCAACACTTACCAGTGTTGGCTGTTATCCATGGCATAATCAAAGCACCCAAAGCAAGTAGATAATCCAAGCCGTGTAGGGCTCGCCGTCGTCCGGGTAAGGTAATCCAATGTGCAGGTCCACTCGTCCTTGCCCAGAACTCCTCGGATGAAAGCACCACACGTGGTCTGCCCAGCCTGGTTAAGACTCTAGATAACGCGAGGAAACGATGGGGGTACTGCTCACTTTATAACTCTAACCGAACGATGCACCATACATAATAGACTATTATTAACTTAATAGAAATACGTCCCACTCGACGGTATAGTGCCAAACTATGACAATTCAACTATTAATCCACACGATGTCTCAATGCCATTCTGAGGCCAAGTTGACCATACTGCACCACACGTGTATCGTGGGTGAGGCTTAACGTCTTGCCACTAGGTTGGAGGGTAAAGAACTAAGGGCTAAGGGCTAAGGGAAGTTCTACTTTACTTGCGCCATATATATATGCGCTGTGAACAAATAGTACCATTCGTATTTCGGCAGACGTATTCCTACGCGGAACCGGGGCTAGTAACGACATGTTCGTCGGCACGATTGAACTTGAACCAAGGGGCTTGGCTGCTGGCGCCAAGTTCTTGTCCAATGAGAGAATGAAACTATTATGGGCTGTTAGTAGACCAAAGGGATATTCAATGTATATGTACAAGGAATATACAAGGGATATCAAACGATATACAAATACTATTAAATATATATCCATAAATAAATATATATATTCGGTTTAATCTGATCCTTCACAACACTCACCTTTAGTGCTAATGAAATAGAGTAACATAGGTCTGACGTTTATCTGTAGTAGTCCAGAAGTCGTTTTCCCCAGAATGGCTGGAGGCTTAAAAAACACCCGAGATCCATAGCCTGAAGTCTTATGTAGATCATAAAGATCCGTTCAGAAATGAGTGATTAGGAGTGATTTTGGTAAACTGTGTACAAAAGAAAAGCTCAGTTTTCTCATAGACTTCAACTAATTCTGCGGTTTTTCTCTTCCTGTTTTCGCATGTGACTTTTCACCTAGATCCCCCCAGGTGGGGTATCATTGGAAAGCCACATTCATTGGCTACAACCCTGTCCAATCATTTTCGAGATTGCCAAATGATTGACGGAACTAAAGCCCCAAGAGTCGGGAGTAGTATTTGCGCAATACCGTGTACTTCGCGCAAGCCTCACATATCGGCATGTAACTCGAGAACCCCTGAACGGACTTTGTCACCTGAAAGGGCTATCGACAGGCAACTAATGGGGCTTTAATTCGATATATATATTGTATTAAAAAATATGCACACCCGAGCCACTAGAGTGCAGGTGGGCAAATCGTCCTCAATGTGGGCCCCCACCTGATAAGAAGTGGGTTTAGCATTGGCCTATATTTTATGATTACAGAATGCCAAGGAGAGAAAGAAATCGGAGGAATATTAAAAAGCAGCTGAAAAATTATTTTTGAAAAATAGGGTCTAAAAGCAACAATAGTAATGGAGGGGATAAGGATACAGTTATGTATTTGTAAGTCCTCATGATTCTATGGAGAAAAATTATGAAGAAGTGGAGGAAAGAGAAATGCAGATGATTCTATGGAGAGAAATGATGAAGAAGTTGAGGAAAGAGAATGCAGATGATGCTATGGAGAGAAATGATGATGAAGACGGTCATGGAGATGCTAAAGAAAGCAAGGATGAAAATGATGATAGGGAGAGAAATGATTCAAACGACACAAATAACTTGAATGCTCTCCTGTTGCCATTAAAATATCCCACTGATCCAGCCAGTATCCAGGTACAATATATTAACTTTAATGGAGAGAATGGGGAAGATAGAGAGGGGGGAGGGAGAGATACAGTAGAAGAGAGAATGAGAGGACAGGATGAGAGAAGGAGAGGAGAGGACATGAGGAGAGAAGGAGAGGACAAGAGGAGAAGGGGAGTACAGGAGGAGAGATGGGGAGTACATGAGGAGAGAAGGGGAGTATAGGAGGACAGAAGGAGAGGGCAGGAGGGGAGAAGGAGAGTTGGGAGAGAGAAAGGAAGAAGCTCAACGGCACTCAAATTAACTTTAACTGTTAAACTGTTTTATATCCTGTAAATATATAATATATGTTGTAAATATAGCTTTTAAAGAATAGGTTCACTATTTTAAATATTAAAATGCTGTTTCCCAAATATTTATATTCTTCACTGATATCTTTAGCATTGAGAAATGTACCACTGCAGCAATGGTTTAGGCCTTCAAACACCATGATAATCTACTTTTCAAACACTATGACAAATCTAAGTTTCAAACACCATGATAATTTACTTTTCAAACACCATGATAAATCCACCTTTCAAACACCATGATAAATCCACTTTTCAAACACCATGATCATTTACTTTTCAAACACCATGATAAATCTACTTTTCAAACACCATGACAATGAGGTGAAATAAACATTTGAAAGGTGTATTGTTCCCTGTGTGTTTTTATCATAGAGGTGTGGATATACTATTAATCTGGATTGTCTATGTTATTCTAATGTTAATCTTAATCAAGGATGAAGACTATTTCACCATACATGACGCATCATATCTTTTTGCTCACTGATGGGGTCCCATGTTGTGCAGTAGGTGCCCTTTTTTTCTTTTCGCCCCTGCCTTTCAAACAGCCTGAGTCCGCCACTGGTTAGGCCAGTATCGCGGGCTCAGGCCCGAAGGGCAGCAGATAATTGCTTTTGATCGTGTGTCTCTGAGGTTCCGGATCTGTCAATCGTTGAGTCCCAACACGTATACCCCCCCCCCCCCCCCACAATAAAGGAGTAGTCATGGAGTTCCAACATTATTCTAGTGATTGTCTTATAAAAATCTGCATCAAATGAGCATACTGTATATCGAAATGAATGCGATTTTCCTGTTAGAGTATTAAACTTTTGCCATTGTTATCCTTCCCTCTGTATCAGCCCAAACATCCAACACCTTAATATCTAAATTACGTCTTGTCACAATGGCGACACCTCGCGTCTTGTTGTTTGCGGAGGAGGATATTACATGATAAAATCGGTTTGCTAATCTTGCTACATCAGTCTTCACGAGGTGGGTTTTATTTAGAAGAGCCAAATCTATTCTTTTTCTTTTCAGCAGACCCAGCACACTGGTGCGTTTATGTGGTGTATTTAAACGACCTGTGTTCCAGATTAGTGTGTTCAAATTAGCCATAGTATTACGTAACCATTGACTACAGGAAGGCTCGTTAACTTGTCAATGTTACACAATAAGGAGACGGCAGCCAAAGTATCTAAATAAAGAATATTTTAATTAATAGTTACCATGGTTTTTCGTAACTGAAATGAACATCAAATAATAGACAGACAAACACAGGACTATACAGACAGGATCAGCACCAGACGGAAGGGATGACAGACTACTTATACACAAGGGGATGACGAGACGACACACACCTGGGTTAATGGTAATTGGATACACCTGGGGAAAAACAATGGGGACTACACACTAGGACAGAGGACTACATCTAGACATGACACATCACACTAGGAACGCCTGATCAGGGCACATGACACACATAACACCCCCCCCCCCTTAAATTTATGGCCATAACCCCAGAATAAAAATGGGGAAATGGACATAAACAACAAAAGAGAAAAAATACCACACAAAATAAATAAAGGGAAAAATAGTGGCCACTTCTAAACACGTCTCAGACAAACTTCATAGACTACGATATTGCCGCTGCACTAGAACAATGTG
>NC_140169.1:195578607-195631618 GCF_963971535.1 Notolepis coatsorum | reverse complement strand
GGTGCTCTCAGTGTAGGGCCTGTCTGGTGCTCTCGCAGTAGGCCCGGAGTAGTTGACTTTTACACTAACGCTTCAACGCAGGGTGTGTCTTCATCAGAGTCAAACCAACAGAGTGGGGTGTGTGTGTGTGTGTGTGTGTGTGTGTGTGTGTGTGTGTGTGTGTGTGTGTGTGTGTGTGTGTACATGTGTGGGCGTGTCTGTGTATGTGTGCACGCATGTGTGTGTCTGTGCTCATTTCAGTTTGTGTATGGTTTGTTGGGGCAGGGGTCATATTTCTTCATAGTTTATGGGAGTGTCATTATGTCTGTATTCTTTTTTTTTATCCACTTTTTCTCCCATTTTCTATATTTTCTCCCATCCCAATTTCGTATCATCCAATTCAACCCTCCCCTGTCACGAACGCTGTTTCATGCCTCCCACAAGCCGGCTGCAATGTGGACTAAGTCATACATAGCACAAGTCCCCTCCGGTACTTGAGGTAACAGCAGTCGCATCTTTTCACCTGCGCAGCTCGATCTCTCAGTGGCGAGGAGTAACGCGTGGAGGCTCACGCTGCCCCGACACTTCCTGATTCTACTGCGCAGGCGCACCAACCGACCTGTAGGAGTCGCTGTCCACAACGCCCGATCCCCACCCATCAGTTTCCCACCCCCTAATACTGCCAATGTGTATTAGTATGAACGACCAGCTAAACTGAAAGCAATGTGGAGCGCTGGGCTTGAACAGGCGAGCCCAGCGTCTCCGCATTCGTCGCGAGCGCCTTGCCCACTACGCCACGTAGCTGCCATTATGTCTGTATTCTATGACATCAAAGCATAGTGTACATTACATCACAGGCTCCTCTAACCACTGTGTTGTACAGCAGTGCTGTTGACAACAACAGTTGATAAAGATGAAAGTTAATTTGATCTTATTCATGTGTTCAATATAGCAGGAGAGTAGAGCAATAGTGATGCCTCAGGGCCCAGAGCGAGATAGCGAGAGAGAGAGAGAGAAGAGAGAGAGAGAGAGAGAGAGAGAGAGAGAGAGAGAGAGAGAGAGAGAGAGAGAGAGAGAGAGAGAGAGAGAGAGAGAGAGAGAGAGAGAGAGAGAGAGAGAGAGAGAGAGAGGTGTGTCTACATAAATAACAAACAGAAGGGTCATAAACATACTTGGTACATAAAACAAGAACTAGTCAGACCAGCACATATACCTAGTCTACTTCATATGAAAAGCTCTCTCTCTCTCTCTCTCTCTCTCTCTCTCTCTCTCTCTCTCTCTCTTCTCTCTCTCTCTCTCTCTCTCTTCTCTCTCTCTCTCTCTCTCTCTCTCTCTCTCTCTCTCTCTCTCTCTCTCTCACATGTACACCCACCCACACACACACACACATACACACACACACACACACACACACACACACACACACACACACACACACACACACACACACACACACACACACACACACACACACACACACACACACACACACACACACACACACACACACACACACACACACACACACACACACACACACACACACACACACACACACACACACACACACACACACACAAAGGTCAGGTGAGGGATGAGCAGCTAATTGCTCAGCAGCTCATTTATTTGTCCTGTGTGTCTCACACGTCTAGTAACACATTTACACAGCTGGGCACATGACAGGGGAATAGTGCAGTAGGAACAGTGAGATTTCACTCCCAGCCAAGCGTCCACTGTGGCCCAGACCCTCCACCACGCTGCAGCCACAACACAATAGCAACGCTGCAATGCACCGCAGGCCTGATTCCCATCTTCCAGACCAGATTCCAGTAACTGTTTTCTCCAGTCTAGGTTGGGGTGAGAAGAGGTTTTTCTTTTCTTTCTCTTAATTGCTATGAGTTCACCTTGACAAACAAAATCAACAGATACACGTGGATATAAACACTACCTAGACTGGATACAAGGAAGGAGAGAGAGCAAACACATAGAAAAATAACTAATTTAATACATTCATACGTACATATAGTGAATATTATGGGTGTGTATTGTGCAATCGCATTATCGTGATACTTTCATCCATGATATTACAGTATATGGACACTTGGGTGATGCCCGGCATTATTGATACTATTCACACTACTCTTACCTTTAATGAAATACCATACATACAGTAGGCCTTAGTAGGCAGTAGAATCCTGCAATAATTTGTGTTTCCTATTGATCAGCACAAAACGTTGAGGTGTTTTCTATATAGCCTACCATGACATTATTATTATTTTTAATTTTGACATTATTAAATCACAATGTATTGCTGTGTTTATAGTATTGTGATATATCACAATATTGAATTGTAACCCCTTTCACCAGATACTTGTATATAATTGTTAATATACAACAATATGCAATATATATTTTTATATATTGATAATAAATAATACGATAAGCTTCAGGAAATTCAGTCATCATAGCAGCATGGGGGGTGGGTACAGGTATGGGCATGGTAATAGTAGAATACATAAATACAGGTAATACATTTATACAGGGCCGCCTGGGAGAAATGCGAGGCCCTGTGCGAGATTTAACGCGAGGCCCCCCCCCCCCCCCCCCCCAAAGGTATAAAAAAAAAAAAAAAAAAAATATATATATATATATATATATATATATATTTTTTTTTTTTTTTTTATATATACAGTCAACATATTCTTAAATAATAGCGCTGCCCGAGGCGGGGCATGATACAGTCAACATATAGCAAAAGAGAGAGCGAAAGAGAGCTCCCGTTCTACAGTCAATATACAGTGTACAGAGAGAGAGAGAGAGAGAGAACATGTGTTTGTCATGTGTGTGTGTGTTAGAGAGAGACTAGAGCATGTATGACAGATTCAAAAGGACAAAGATCAAAAGAGAGAGAGAGAGAGAGAGAGAGAGACACATTGGAAAGAAATTGAAATGCTATTTGGCCCTAAACAGAGAGTACACAGTGGCAGAATACCTGAGCACTGTGACTGAAGATCCTTGAGCACAGCCTAGCCATCGAGAAAGGCCGCCATAGGCAGACTGTGTGTGTTAGAAAGAGAGAGAGAGAGAGAGAGAGAGAGAGAACATGTGTGTTTGTCATGTGTGTGTGTGTTAGAGACTAGAGCATGTATGACAGATTCAAAAGGACAAAGATCAACACTTAAATCCAACAAGAAGAGCAGGGTATACCAGAGAAACCAAAGCAAGGAGCCAATGGCCGACATCAGCTAAATAGGCTAGCCAGGTACTCTGTGACACCAGGCCACACACAGCTTTGGCCAATGGCCCAACGCTACACAAGCTACACAAGCTACACAAGCTACACCATTCACACACAGCACATGTCGTATCTCCAAATGTTGTGAAGTAGCATATGTTTTGCCTGGAAAAAAACATCGTTATTAACAAAACATTCGGGAGGGGAAGGAAGTAAGAGTGGGGTAATGTCATGACATTTTCATTAATCTTAGTTACCTGCACGAGGGCGCAGGTCGAAAGGCCGCAACACAGGTCTCCACGTTGACGAAAGGCCTCAGCGCGCCTCCCTCCACCTTCGCTCCCCACCCCTCCCTCCTGGTATAGTACGGGGGGCCACGGCTCCGGCCGAGGAGACTGGGTGTGGGGAGGACGTGGTGGGCCGACAGCCAGCCAGCCAGCCCACACATGGCGTCTGGCTAACAGTTAGCTCAATCAGGCACGTGGCTCTATGTAGCTGCATACAGCCAGGTGCTTTCACCACCAGCACCAGGCACACACCGTTAGCGTTAGCTACTAGTAGTATTAGCTCGTCGACCAGTTTGGCTCCAGATAGAGAAAGACAGATCCACGGCGGGTATATAATCATATGTTGACTCACGGTCACTCACCATAACGCAGTATCAACGTGGAAGGAAACTTTCTTGGCCCCACGGTGTAATTTCTTCTTCTTCTTCTTCGAGTACTTTCCGGCAGACTGGACACCTTTCGGCGTATTGCTTCTTTTGAAAAGACATCCACTCGCCTCGCCGCGCTCCTCTGGATAGATTAGCTAACGTAAGCTAGCTACTAGCCGGCGACAGCATCATGGCTATCCCGACTGAACCACACGGGATAGCACTCAATATTATAACGTAGCTAAAGCTAACTAGCTGTCCCTGTCTTTAGCCGGGATGGCTAGCCTGACTGAACTGTCTAACATGCAACAACTTTCATCTTCAGTCCATCTGCCGAACGATGTCCTCTTCACCTTGGCTCGGATAAACTCCAATGCTGCACGCGCGCCGCGCGGAATAGTCAGACGCTTTAGAATAGTGTAACCCCTCCCCTCATTGAAACCAATGCCTGCTGCAGAGCACCAGAGCTCCAATAGTGACCCAGGTGCAGACCCAGGAACAAGTCATTCTACAAACGTGTCTAATGTGAAATATATAAGCATATAAGCAAAACTAGATTTTAGGTCTGTGATGAAAAAGGGCCTCGCGGGAAGGGGGGCCTCGCAAAAAAATAAATTTTTTTTTTTTTTTTTTTGCGAGGCCCCCCTTCCCGCGAGGCCCTGTGCGACCGCACTGCTCGCACACCCCCTGAGGCGGCCCTGCATTTATAGTACAGTAGAAAAGTAAAAGTAAAAATAATATTATATATAATACTAATATTGTTTCCGAAAATCCAAAATATTGAATTGAAAGTGAATTGACCGAACACAACCCTGCTTTACAGTTTATGGTTAGACATTGAAAAAGCATTCTCCAACTTTGATTCCAACATTACAGACAGACAAACAGACAGATAGACAGACAGGCAGGCAGGCAGACAGACAGACAGACAGACAGACAGACAGACAGACAGACAGACAGACAGACAGACAGACAGACAGACAGACAGACAGACAGACAGACAGACAGACAGACAGACAGACAGACAGACAGACAGACAGACAGACAGACAGACAGACAGACAGACAGACAGACAGACAGACAGACAGACAGACAGACAGACTGTTATGAACTAGACTATTAAGTTTGGTTCTTCAAGCCCTAATGTTGAGTGAATGATTGAGGAAAAGAAGAGGAAACAGAACAGAGGTCTCTGGACGAGCAGAGTGACCGCGGCGGCGGTCGATACCATATTCAGTTTTTTTTTGGGTTGGTCCAGTGACAAACACAATACTGGTTTTCTAATCAAGCTAAAGGTTTGTGTGTTCCATGAGGATCTTTTCGTCTCCTGGGAAACTGACGTCTTGCTTCCACACTCTCCTCGCTCCACACTCTCCTCGCTCCACACTCTCCTCGCTCCACACTCTCCCTGCTCCAGTGCTCCACACTCTCCTCGCTCCACACTCTCCTCGCTCCACACTCTCCTCACTCCACACTCTCCCTGCTCCAGTACTCCACACTCTCCTCGCTCCACACTCTCCTCGCTCCACACTCTCCCTGCTCCAGTGCTCCACACTCTCCTCGCTCCACACTCTCCTCGCCCCCATCTAAAACACCAGCTCCACACTCTCCTCGCCCACGCCTGAAACACCAGCTCCACACTCACCTACTGTACTGTAAATTGTACCTAAATTGTACCTCATCCCATTTCTGCATTGTACTGTATAGTATATAGTATATTGTATTGTAACTCTTCTATTGTTACTTTTCTACTCTGCATTGTACATTGTATATGTATATATTGAACACCTTTGTCTACGTACTTGACTTCTATTTTATACTTACTATACTTTATACTTATCTATTTTTATCTAGCACAATCTCTGGAGCAAAACAGAAAGAAGCATTTTATATAAAAGTATTCTGTACTTCTGTATGACAACTAATAAAGAAACATGAACTTATACCTCGCCCCTGAAACACCAGCCCCACACTCTCCTCGCCCCTGAAACACCAGCTTCACACTCACCTCGCCCCTGAAACACCAGCTCCACACTCTCCTTGCCCCTGAAACACCAGCTTCACACTCACCTCGCACCTGAGACACCAGCTCCACACTCTCCTCGCACCTGAAACACCAGCTCCACACTCTCCTCGCACCTGAAACACCAGCTCCACACTCTCCTCGCACCTGAAACACCAGCTCCACACTCTCCTCGACCCTGAAACACCAGCCCCACACTCTCCTCGCCCCTGAAACACCAGCCCCACACTCTCCTCGCCCCTGAAACACCAGCTCCACACTCTCCTCGCCCCTGAAACACCAGCCCCACACTCTCCTCGCCCCTGAAACACCAGCCCCACACTCTCCTCGCCCCTGAAACACCAGCTCCACACTCTCCTCGCACCTGAAACACCAGCTCCACACTCTCCTCGCCCCTGAAACACCAGCTCCACACTCTCCTCACCCCTGAAACACCAGCCCCACACTCTCCTCGCCCCTGAAACACCAGCTTCACACTCTCCTCACCCCTGAAACACCAGCTTCACACTCACCTCGCCCCTAAAACACCAGCTCCACACTCTCCTCGCACCTGAAACACCAGCTCCACACTCTCCTCGCCCCTGAAACACCAGCCCCACACTCTCCTCGCCCCTGAAACACCAGCCCCACACTCTCCTCGCCCCTGAAACACGAGCCCCACACTCTCCTCGCCTCTGAAACACCAGCTCCACACTCTCCTCGCCCCTGAAACACCAGCCCCACACTCTCCTTGCCCCTGAAACACCAGCCCCACACTCTCCTCGCCCCTGAAACACCAGCCCCACACTCTCCTCGCCCCTGAAACACCAGCTCCACACTCTCCTCGCTCCTGAAACACCAGCCCCACACTCTCCTCGCCCCTGAAACACCAGCTCCACACTCACCTCGCACCTGAAACACCAGCCCCACACTCTCCTCGCCCCTGAAACACCAGCTCCACACTCTCCTCGCCCCTGAAACACCAGCTCCACACTCTCCTCGCTCCTGAAACACCAGCCCCACACTCTCCTCGCCCCTGAAACACCAGCTTCACACTCTCCTCGCCCCTGAAACACCAGCTCCACACTCTCCTCGCCCCTGAAACACCAGCTCCACACTCTCCTCGCCCCTGAAACACCAGCCCCACACTCTCCTTGCCACTGAAACACCAGCTCCACACTCTCCTCGCCCCTGAAACACCAGCCCCACACTCTCCTTGCCACTGAAACACCAGCTCCACACTCTCCTTGCCCCTGAAACACCAGCCCCACACTCTCCTTGCCCCTGAAACACCAGCCCCACACTCTCCTTGCCACTGAAACACCAGCTCCACACTCTCCTCACCCCTGAAACACCAGCCCCACACTCTCCTTGCCCCTGAAACACCAGCTTCACACTCTCCTCCCCCCTGAAACACCAGCTTCACACTCTCCTCGCCCCTGAAACACCAGCTCCACACTCTCCTCGCCCCTGAAACACCAGCCCCACACTCTCCTTGCCCCTGAAACACCAGCCCCACACTCTCCTCGCCCCTGAAACACCAGCCCCACACTCTCCTCGCCCCTGAAACACCAGCCCCACACTCTCCTCGCCCCTGAAACACCAGCCCCACACTCTCCTCGCCCCTGAAACACCAGCTCCACACTCTCCTCGCCCCTGAAACACCAGCTCCACACTCTCCTCGCCCCTGAAACACCAGCCCCACACTCTCCTCGCCACTGAAACACCAGCTCCACACTCTCCTCGCCCCTGAAACACCAGCCCCACACTCTCCTCGCCCCTGAAACACCAGCCCCACACTCTCCTCGCCCCTGAAACACCAGCTCCACACTCTCCTCGCTCCTGAAACACCAGCCCCACACTCTCCTCGCCCCTGAAACTACAGCTCCACACTCACCTCGCACCTGAAACACCAGCCCCACACTCTCCTCGCCCCTGAAACACCAGCTCCACACTCTCCTCGCCCCTGAAACACCAGCTCCACACTCTCCTCGCTCCTGAAACACCAGCCCCACACTCTCCTCGCCCCTGAAACACCAGCTTCACACTCTCCTCGCCCCTGAAACACCAGCTCCACACTCTCCTCGCCCCTGAAACACCAGCTCCACACTCTCCTCGCCCCTGAAACACCAGCCCCACACTCTCCTTGCCACTGAAACACCAGCTCCACACTCTCCTCGCCCCTGAAACACCAGCCCCACACTCTCCTTGCCACTGAAACACCAGCTCCACACTCTCCTTGCCCCTGAAACACCAGCCCCACACTCTCCTTGCCCCTGAAACACCAGCCCCACACTCTCCTTGCCACTGAAACACCAGCTCCACACTCTCCTCACCCCTGAAACACCAGCCCCACACTCTCCTTGCCCCTGAAACACCAGCTTCACACTCTCCTCCCCCCTGAAACACCAGCTTCACACTCTCCTCACCCCTGAAACACCAGCTCCACACTCTCCTCGCCCCTGAAACACCAGCCCCACACTCTCCTTGCCCCTGAAACACCAGCCCCACACTCTCCTCGCCCCTGAAACACCAGCCCCACACTCTCCTCGCCCCTGAAACACCAGCCCCACACTCTCCTCGCCCCTGAAACACCAGCCCCACACTCTCCTCGCCCCTGAAACACCAGCTCCACACTCTCCTCGCCCCTGAAACACCAGCTCCACACTCTCCTCGCCCCTGAAACACCAGCCCCACACTCTCCTCGCCACTGAAACACCAGCTCCACACTCTCCTCGCCCCTGAAACACCAGCCCCACACTCTCCTCGCCCCTGAAACACCAGCTCCACACTCTCCTCGCCCCTGAAACATCAGCTCCACACTCTCCTCGCCCCTGAAACACCAGCTCCACACTCTCCTCGCCCCTGAAACACCAGCCCCACACTCACCTTGCACCTGAAACACCAGCTCCACACTCTCCTCGCCCCTGAAACACCAGCCCCACACTCTCCTCGCCCCTGAAACACCAGCCCCACACTCTCCTCGCCCCTGAAACACCAGCTCCACACTCTCCTCGCCCCTGAAACACCAGCCCCACACTCTCCTCGCCCCTGAAACACCAGCCCCACACTCACCTCGCACCTGAAACACCAGCCCCACACTCTCCTCGCCCCTGAAACACCAGCTCCACACTCTCCTCGCCCCTGAAACACCAGCTCCACACTCTCCTCGCCCCTGAAACACCAGCTCCACACTCTCCTCGCCCCTGAAACACCAGCTTCACACTCTCCTCGCCCCTGAAACACCAGCTTCACACTCTCCTCGCCCCTGAAACACCAGCTCCACACTCTCCTCGCCCCTGAAACACCAGCTCCACACTCTCCTCGCCCCTGAAACACCAGCTTCACACTCTCATCGCCCCTGAAATACCAGCTTCACACTCTCATCGCACCTGAAACACCAGCTCCACACTCTCCTTGCCCCTGAAACACCAGCTCCACACTCTCCTCGCCCCTGAAGCACCAGCTCCACACTCTCCTCGCCCCTGAAACACCAGCTGACCTATATTGCTGATCAGTTCATGCTTACAGCATACACATGTGCACTCATTCCCACACATTTAGCAATTAATCACTTAACCCAGGAATTTCTCTCAATGAAAACCAGTTTAGACAAAACGTGCCTCGAAGGAAGGAAACTGTAAAAGGAAAGTAGAGAGAGTCGTCCTGTTCCTCTCCTTCCTAACACACACAGGCCCAGAGCTTATGTTTTCACAGTTAATGGCCTCCATATAGCATGCGTATGTGTGTGTATGTGTGTCTGTGTATGCAAGTGCACATGTTTGTGTGTGTTTATACTGTATGCGTTTGCCACTTTTTGTGACTGTGGCATCCGTGCACGTTTATTTGTTTTTGAGTGTTTAAGAGTGTGTCTGTGTGTGTTTGCTTGTTTCCTGCATGTGTGCAAGTGTGTGTGTGTGTGTGTGTGTGTGTGTGTGTGTGTGTGTGTGTGTGTGTGTGTGTGTGTGTGTGTGTATGTGTGTGTGTGTGTGTGTGTGTGTGTGTGTACATGCATGCGTTTGTGTGCGTGTGTGCCTAATGTCTAATGTTTGTGAGCGAATGCATGCTTGTATACGAACATCTGCATAACCCAACATGGGCCACTGTACGGCAGCCAGCAGGGAGCAGGCGGAGGGGGGAGCAGACAGTAGTGTGTATATCTCTGTGCATCTGGGAGCCTCTGTGCTGATGTGAAATACGAGGCTGCCTGTCCCTGTCATGCCAGCTCTATAGGCACCTTCGTCTCTCTCTACAGGGGTGCTCAGATTTATGGACCTGAAATTGTACGCCTGTATATACGCTTTTCAGGACACTCTGCTGCGCTCACCCAGTCAATCAGCCGTTTATATCACTACCATCGGGTGAAAACCTTGTATTTCCAAATTTTTCACAGATTTTCCGTGTTTTACTCAAATTGAAAGTTCCGCAGGGTTACGACTGATTTTCATGATCCAAACCAACTTGAAACCTGTTCAAAAACCTGGTGTCGAACTTCGGGGTGTCAATCTGGTCAATACATGGGTGTCAATCTGAAAATGAAGTTTCGACCTGTTTTGAGATACAAGGTTGACAGCAGCGAGTTTCAAACGGGAGAGCTCCTGTGTTTTTCTCTTCTCCATTGCTTTTCATTGGGGGCCGAGTACATGTTGTCTCTAACTGAACAACAACACAACATGTATACTGGTAGGTAGCAACACAGTGTTAAGTTGTGTTATTAAAAACAGAAAGACATAATGTCTGTGTTTAGTTATGAACAACGTCCTGTGCTGTTTCAACTTGTCTTTCTAAGAGTGTAGTTATTAAGATAAGATAAGATATTCCTTTATTGATCCCCTTCGGGAAATTCAATATTACATGTGAAAGCTCCAGTGTAGAATAGAATAGAATACACAACTGAGCATAATGACCTCCACTATGTCTGCAGTAATGATATTCTTAGTTTTTTTTATTATTATTATTTTTTCATACACCAAAGGTGCCCAGCTGTTGAAGTTAGAGGTTCTGTGTAGGATTGTTAGTAACTGTCTAACTGCATATATAACTGTTTCCACTAGAGGGCGCTCTAGGCGGAGCCACTCAGGTACACCACCATGTGGCGAGTATCCCATTCTTTCTCTTCCCCCTAGTCTCTCAGTGAGAGAAGATCTGTATAGTAACTGCTCTGCCATGTGAATAATAAACCACGCAGATTAAAGGCTCAAGATAGAAACCATGGCCCTCATTTATCAACGTTGCGTACGCACAGATATGTGCGTAACCCGTGCGTACGATCATTTCTAAGCAAAGTGTGGGACTTATCAATTTGAACTTGTGCTTGACTTTGTGCGTACATCTACGCACAGCTCGGAGCATGCTTAGCTGGCGCCCGGTGGTAAAATATGTTTACAATGCGGAAATAAGCACTGACTGCGCTCCGCGTAACTCAACTCGTTATTATTTTGCACATAGATTGCAGAAATACGGGAACGTTTTTATTATATTTAAAAGGCTTTGCCATTGTTAAACGTAATAAGTGGAACCCCGAAGCTGTAAGCAGAATACAAGACACCCACAATATAGTGTTCTTCCTCCTTCCTATAAGAAAGAATAAAAAACGCATTGCAACGAGAACAGAGGTTATTTGCTGAATTTATAAAATCCTTGCAATAAATGTGTCTTAAATGAATGAAAAGCATACATGCTCTGGATACAGAGCATATATCGTGTGGGTGATATGACTTGTATTCTGCTTACAGAATTCCACGTATTTAGTTTTACAATGTCAAAGTCTTTTAATATAAATCAAAACGTTCCCGTATTTCTGCAATCTATGCGCAAAATAATAACGAGTTGAGTTTTAACAAAGAACGTATTACATTCTGGGAAGGCTGATAGAGTAAACTATGATATGAATATGAATATGATATGATATAAAGGTATACCGGTCCGTCCTAGGATAGCGAGGAGTCGGATAGCCATTAAATGCCATTTGAGAATATAGGCTATTAATGGAAAGCGACGGCCTATAGCCTATACATATTATTTAATGTTTTCATAAGCGTAAAGAAGATACAACAGCTAGATTAATGATAAAGTTGGTTTACTGTATGCAGGGCTTCGCAGGGCTGTGCCATGTGTTATTAAATATGCGCAAGTTACTGTTGCATAATGTAGGCTATGGCTGCTATTATATGTAATTCATATAGGCTACCTAATACCGACAACAAAATAGATTGTATGCCTCTAGTACAAATCATATTATACCCGGTAGCCAATCGAACAGAACGAATAAAGGCATTCATATTCCAGCATGGTTATAATGACACACTAACGCCAAACATTGGTTAACGAACTGTCTTTATTAGTATTTTTAGTTTATTAGTATATATTTATTCTGTCCAGGCAGAATTGCAGCAATGGTCTTAGGGAGTCTTGATATCTGACATCACCATGTACAAGTCCGCCAGCCTGTTATTTATCCCATAACACGGGTTGTGTCTTCTTGGTTCCGTGAACAATCTCGCTCGTGGAGTTTCTCAGAGTTCGCTCGGGTCAGTCCATTATTTCACATCCCATGGGGGGTGTTTCATGACCATATATGGATAATCATGCACGAGCATTGACGGTAGAACAAAGAGGTATTTATCAACATGGAGGAGCGTAGGACCCGTGTATGCACGGTTGATAAATCCCAATATTTCTGTGCGTACACACATTCTAAATTCTGTGCTTACGTACGAACATAGAACACTTTCTAAGAATTGTTGATAAATGAGGGCCCATGACTCTTGACCACATTATTGTTGCCCTATAGCCGAATTCTGTTAACAGGTTATGGGCCCAGATAACGCCGGGGCGAAATAATAAGAGTAGCAAGTTTAGCTGAAGTATAGGCTAGGTTAGCGCCGGGAGCACCGCGCGGCTAGACGCTAGGCCAACAAGAGCTAAAGCTACGCCTACCACCAACAGAGAACATGAAAGCCAAGAAGCCTCACAGGAGAGTCAAGAAGGCAGCAGCCGGGAGTCACTGGAAGGTAGCAGACAAGAGCCCTGGGGAGGCGGCACCGGGGGAGATGGCGCCCGCTGAACACAACAACGAGGGGGAGAACTCCATCTTAGAACGCGTGGCGGCCAGAGGGAGGAACAAAGGGCCCTCATTCAATGGAAAAGCAGAGAACTATGAGCTCTGGAAAGAGCGCATGCTATGCTACATGCACGGTACGGGGCTGAAGGAGACTATCCTGGCAGCCCCCACGGGAGAACTGACGGGGGAAGAGCAAACCCTGGACAACCAGCGTAACGCAGACGCGTACTGTGAGTTAGCGCCGCTGCTCGACAACACCAGCCTGGGGCTGATATTCCGCGACACTAAAGACCGAAGCCGAGAAAGCCTGGAGGTATTGAGAGAGCATTACATAGGGCGAGGGAGACCCCGAGTTATGGCCCTCTACATAGCACTGACGACCCTGAGGAAGGGGCAAACCGAGACTGTGACGAATACGTCAACAGAGCGAAGCAGATCACGACGCCACTGAGGAGTGCCGGAGAAGCACCAAGCGATGGGCTAATGATGGCGATGATGATGAGAGGACTACCGGAGCTGTACAAACCGTTCACACTCCTGGTAACACACGGTTCAACGGACATGACGCTGGGACAGTTCAAGGCTAAGTTAAGGAACTTCGAGACCTCAGAAGATACCCACCCAGCCGCCGCGGAGGCGGGAGAGAGGGTGCTAAAGGCCCGAGCGACGCCAAGGGAGAGGACCAGCACCACGGCGGAACTCATTGTTTTACAAAGGCCAATCCATCGCTATATACGAAGACAATCCTCCGGAGATCGTGGCCCAACGTGGAGAATACAGAGAGGCCATGGCGGAGCTATGGCAAAGGGGATACCGACCAACGCTACTATTTCCAGCCAGGCTATCTATCGTAACCAAAGAAGGGGTGAGAAAGAGGCTTGGGTCGGTTGCTGAGGCAGAGGACTACCGTAACACTTTGAGTGCCAGCGACGAGATTTCTCGTTATTTCATGCCAACCGTTGAGTGCCAGCCGACGAGAAATCTCGTTTTTAATCGTTATTTTTTTTATTATCGATTTCCATTCATTTTTCATCAATATAGCCTCACGTTACCAGTGGGGATCTGTCTGAGCTCGAACAGGGAAAATACCGCCCCCTATCGTCTCTCCGGATGGTACTGCACCCTATTGGATTGGACTGAATGAAATGCATGGGGAAAAAAGAGTCCGGATTCCACATTTTACTTGTCAGGCATGTAATCCGAGCCTATTGCAGTCATCGCCCACCATCAGAACAGCGTGGAGTAGGGCGGCTAAGTGGCGTAGTGGGCAAGGCGCTCGCCACTAATGCAGGAGATGCTGGGTTCGAGCCCAGCTCTCTGCATTGCTACCAGCTTGGCTGGTCATTCATACTAACACAATTGGCAGTGTTATGGGTGGGAAGCTGGTGGGTGGGGATCGGACGTTGTGGACAGCGACTCCTACAGGTCGGTTGGTGCGCCTGCGCAGCAGAAGCAGGAAGCATCGGGGGCGGCATGACCCTCCCACGCAGACCCTCGCCGCTGAGAGATCGCGCTGTGCAGGTGAAAAGATGCGACGGCTGCCTCCTTGTGTACCGGAGGGGACACATGATGCAAGGCTTCGTCCACATTGCAGCCTGCCTGTGGGAGGCATGGCCTCACAGCGTTCGAGACAGGGGAGGGTAGCATTGGACGATACGAAATTGGGATGGGAGAAAAAAAATTTAAATGGGAGAAAAAGTAGATAAAAAAAAGAAGAACGCATGTAATTTGTCTTTCGACCACCTAGCGTTGGATCAATAAACGAAATCGATATTTGGAATGGCGATCAGGAATTGGAATAATCTTTTTGGAGAACATCTGATCTGAGGTAAGGAATCTATTTTACCGGTATTGGGATAATCAGAGCTGTTTTCACCTATATATCAACATGTCCCATATGTGTGTGTGTGGCTGTGAGTGTGTGTAGCTGATCAGGAAATAAGATAATAGATTTTTCAGCCCGTTTCTATAGCGTGCATAAGTACACATATACTATCGATAATCTAGCATTTATTTGAAAACGATTCATAAATAGGCCGAAAAATGACAACGTGTATTGTGTATTACAGTAAAGCGCGATTCCTGCAGAATCTTATTTTTTTTTGAAAATTTCTAAAAACGAGCGTTTTTCTAAATGGTATAAAATGAAAATGAATCGATTAAAAAACAATCCGTTTCGACAATGTTGACTGCAAACAAGTCATTGATAAGCGACAGTCGTATTAGACACATAGCCATAATTTAAGATATAGTTTATGCGTTCACAAATGTGAGCGCTCTGTCATTGAATAGAGCGCCGGCACTCAACGGGGTATATAGGACTGGCACGGCTGGCACGGAAAGTGTTAAAGAGGCACAGGGCGACCCAGAAGCTGCCGAGGATGTTTGCTAACAATGTGGCTGTCGAACATGTCTACAGTTAGGCCAAGATAAATTGGCCACGCTATGGGACTTTCATGGTCCAACTATATTGAACTATTTCAATTACGATAGTTCATGGTTGATGGATAACAGACACTTTATTGAAGCTAAGCTAAGTCAACTGAGTTCCTTCATGTTGTGACCATCAAACTGTTCAATTAAGCTAGGTGAATTTGTAGTGCCAAATTTCCCTCTGGAAGATTAAAGTATTTCTATTCTATTCATGACCATCAAACTGTTCAATCAAGCTACAGTAGGTGAACCACGTGCGTGTGCTAGCAAATTGTATTGCATTAAGCTAGCCTGGCTATGTTAGTCCCAGGTTCATCTTTTAAGCTAGTGGGTTATAGCCTAGCAATTTTGATATGCAGGCTACAAGCCAACTAGTTCAATTACAATGGTTCATAGTGAAGGATAACAGACAGGGGCGGACCTAGCACATTTGGCGCCCTAGGCGAGATTCACCACTGAATTCGCCCTGTAGCTCTCACCTCCATAGCCATGAAGTGCTTTGAGAAGCTAGTAAAGGGCTACATCTGCTCCTCCCTCCCCATCAACATGGACCCCCTGCAATTTGCATACCGCCCCAACAGGTCCACGGAGGACGCCATAGCCCATGTGCTGCACACAGCAGCATCACACCTGGACAAGAGGCAGGGGAACTATGTGAGAATGCTATTCATCGACTACAGCTCGGCATTCAATACCATAGTCCCCTCCATACTCATAGCCAAGCTCAGGGACCTGGGCTTGAACTATGACCTCTGCCAGTGGGTCTTGGACTTCCTGACTGGCAGACCCCAGGTGGTGAGAGCAGGCAACTGCACCTCCTCATCCATCACCCTCAACATAGGGGCCCCCCAGGGCTGTGTTCTGAGTCCCCTCCTCTACTCCCTGTACACACACGACTGTGTGGCTCAGCGGAGTAGCAATACAATCATCAAATTTGCTGACGACACAGTGGTGGTGGGCCTGATCTCTGCCAACGACGAGAGGGCCTACCTGGAAGAGGTCAAGGTCCTGGCGGGATGGTGCCAGGAAAACAGCCTCTCCCTGAACGTCAGCAAAACAAAGGAGATGATTGTGGACTTCAGGAGGTCGGGGGTCAAGGACTACAGCCCCCTCAGCATCGACGGGGCACCGGTTGAGAGAGTCAACAGCTTTAAGTACCTCGGAGCCTACATATCCGAGGACTTGACATGGACCACACACATTGACAGTGTTGTGAAGAAGGCACGACAACGCCTCTACTTCCTCAGGCGCCTAAGGAAGTTCCAAGTCAGTCAGAAGATCCTTAAGAACTTCTACTCATGTACAATAGAGAGCATCTTGACTGGCAACATCACCTCCTGGTTTGGGAATAGCACTGCACAAGACCGAAGCAGACTACAAAGAGTGACACGTTCAGCCGAACGCACAATTGGAGGGGGGCTCCCCACCCTCCAGAACATTTACAACAAGCGTTGCATGGGCAAGGCTAAGAGAATCATTAAAGACTCCAGTCACCCGAACAACTGCCTCTTTGAACTGCTGCGGTCAGGCAAGCGATACCGGAGTCTCAAGGCGAGCACAGAAAGACTCAGAAGAAGCTTCTATCCCCAGGCCATCAGGCTGCTAAACGAACAATGAACACTACACAACAACAACCACCAAACGCACATAGCACACACATCCACACAGCACACACATCCACACGCACACACTCACTTTAAACAAACACACTGTAGCACCCACTCCACACACTTTATAGCACACACCCACTTTAAACAAACACACTGTAGCACCCACTCCCCACACTTTATATTTATTGATGAAGGATTGCACTACAACTCGTACACCTTACTGTAAATTGTACCTAAATTGTACCTCATCCCATTTCTGCTTTGCACTATATAGTACTGTACATTAGTACACTGCATAGTATTGTATATTATATGGTAACTCAGAACATTGTACATATGTCTATACCGAACACTGTGACCTCATTTTCTTCTTCTAAATTACATGCTATACTATGTTATTTGATACTATCTTGTCTAGCACAGTCTCTGGAGCGTAACAGTAAGAAGCATTTTGTATGAAAGTATTCTGTACTTCTGTATGACAACTATTAAAGAAACTTGAAACTTGAAACTTGAAACTTGAATTGTATTTTAAATTTTTTTTTGTAATTTTTTTTTATGGCTTTTGCCTCTTCATAGTTCTCTAACCTTAGTCTTTCTTTCCTCAACGCTCAATTCTATAAACACTTGACCGATACCCATCAATGCACAGCGCTCTAGCATGTTCTGACTGTGAACACCTAAAGCTGAGGCTCAGACCGACCGACCGTTTTAGATTTTTGGCTCATTTTCCCTTATGTTAGAATTTTTTTATGTAAAAATAATGGTTGCAGATATAGAGGGGGGCGCCAAAACTGCACAGAGAAAAATGTAAGTTTTAAATTTAAGTTTTTTTTTTTTTTTCTGCGACCGCCTATATCGCCTGTAGGAAGGTCCGCCCCTGCTGAGAGCACCAGACATGCCCTACACTGAGAGCACCAGACATGCCTACACTGAGAGCACCAGACATGCCTACACTGAGAGCACCAGACAGGCCTACTCTGAGAGCACCAGACAGGCCCTATTCTGAGAGCACCAGACAGGCCTACTCTGAGAGCACCAGCCAGGCCTACTCTGAGAGCACCAGACAGGCCCTATTCTGAGAGCACCAGACAGGCCTACTCTGAGAGCACCAGACAAGCCCTACTCTGAGAGCACCAGACATGCCTACTCTGAGAGCACCAGACAGGCCTACTCTGTGAGCACCAGACAGGCCCTATACTGAGAGCACCAGACAGGCCTACATTTCCTTTTGATGTGGGTTGGTAGGAGCTTGAGCACCTGCCCTTTTGAGCCTCATAAAAAGTGCCATTAAAAAGATTTTTTTTTTGAATTTTTTACCGTTACACATATAGACTGCCCTTCCAACTGAGAAATGTCAGGATAGAATCAAAATATTAGGTAAAGAGAGAGAGATGCCCCATATTCCATTGCAGTTTGCATGGCCTCTGTTGAGATCAGAGGTTCTGTGTAGGATTGTTAGTAACTGTCTAACTGTACATATGGCTGTTTACACTAGTAACTGTTTACCTGCATATATAACTGTCTCCACCAGTGACTGTCTAGTTGCATATATATCTATTCCCACTAGAGGGCGCTCTAGGCGGAACCACCCAGGTACACCACCTTGTGGCGAGTATAAAAGCAAATGTATCCTCCCACTTCGTTCTCTCCCCCCATGTCTCTCAGTGAGAGAAGACCTGTATGTTACTGCTGCTCTTTCCATGTGAATAAAAGGAACAATGCCAGTTAAGGCTCAAGATAGAAACCATGCCTCTTGACCACATTATTGTCACCCTATAGTCAAATTCTGTTAACAGGTTATGGGCCCAGATAACGCCGGGGCGAAATAGTGGAGGTACTGTAGCAAGCTTAGCTGAAGTATAGGCTAGGATATCGTCGGGAGCACCGCGTGGCTAGACGCTAGGCCAACAAGAGCAAAAGCTAAGCATACCACTAACGAAGACGATGGAAAACAAGAGAAGAGGCAAATGGCCGACATTCAATGGAAAAGCAGAGAACTGTGAGCTCTGGGGAGAGCGCATGCTGTGCTGCATGCACGGGGCGGGGCTGAAGGAAACGGTCCTGGCGGCCCCCACGGGAGAGCTGACGGCGGAGGGGCAAGCGGTATGGCGGTACTGAGAGAGCATTTCATCGGGCGAGGGAGACCCAGAGTCGTGGCCCTCTACATAGCACTAACGGGCCTGAGGAAGGGGACCACCGAGACCGTGACCGAATATGTCAACAGAGCGGAGCAGATCACAACGCCACTGAGGAGTGTCGGAGAAGCACCAAGCGATGGGCTAATGATGGCGATGATAATGAGAGGACTACCGGAGCTGTACAAACCGGTCACACTCCTGGTAACACACGGTTCAACGGACATGACGTTGGGACAGTTCAAGGCTGAGTTAAGGAACTTCGAGGCCTCGGAAGACACCCACCCAGCCGCCGCGGAGGAGGGGGAGAGGGTGCTAAAGGCCAGAGTGACGCCAAGAGAGAGAACCAGGACCACGACGGAACTGGCGTGTTGACGATGCGGAGATAAAGGCCATCGGAGAAGCTAATGCACAAAGACTGTCTGGTGTAGCTTCTGCAAATCCACGGGCACACAGACAGAGCATGCATGAAGAAACACAACCAGAGCGCGCATGGACAAAATGGCAGCTACGGACGAGACGACGGCCATGAACGAGACGGAGGCCACGGACAAAATGGCGGCTACGGACGAGACAGAGGCCACGGACAAAATGGCGGCTACGGACAAGATAACGGCTGTGGACGGGGTGACGACAGCGGACACGATGGCGGCGACGATCGACGTGAGATGAATCTAGACAACGCCCGGAGAATCGATGGCGGCGACGATCGTCGTGAGACGAGTCGAGACAACGCCCGGAGAATAACGGGGCATAAAGACTGCACTTTTGGGGCGCGGACGGCAGGCATCGCCGGACCGGCCCAGCTGCAGCGGGCCCAGAGAAGGGGACTGATCGTGGACTGGACACAGGTGCGTCGTCCCATGTCATCAACGACAGGAGTTGGTTCAAGAACTTTGACGACACTTTCCACCCGGAGAGGCACTGCAAGGAGATAGCGGACGGGAGACGCACCTACGGATTGGCGCAAGAGAGGGGAGACGCACAGGTATGCCTCACGACAGTAAGGGGCGCCGGCGTACGGTGACGCTAAAGAACGCTCTATACGTACCATCGTTCCCACAAGGACTATTCTCTGTAGTAGCTGCTACTGCAAGCAGTGCCAAGGTATTCTTCGATAAAGGTAAAACATTTCTTGTAGAACCTGACGGTACCCGGTTTGACATAAAGATGTACCAGAGAATATATTATCTGAAAACGGAGTGTAATGACAACAACCAGTGTGATGATAATAATGATGTGTTTAGCGAGACGGCCAGTCATGATATTCAGTCATGGCACGAGATTATGGGTCATTGTAATTACGAGGATTTATTGAAATTGCAAATAGTGTCAGAGGGCATGCACATTGAAGGGGAAAAGCGTAGACCTGACAAAAGTTTTGCAATGTGCAAAACAGGGAAGTTTACCCAACCGAGATACAGAAATCTCACAGACAGAGTAAGGGTACCACTTGCACTAGTTGACATGGACATAGCAGGCCCAGTAAGCAACAAGTCCATAGGAGGTTTTAGGTATGTACAGTCTTTTACAGATGTGTGTAAAGGGGCAGTGTTTGTTTACTTCCTAAAAGCAAAGAGTGACACACTCCAGGCCACAGAGAAATTCCTGGCAGACGTAGCCCCTTATGGCACAGTAAGATGTCTGAGATCCGACCACGAAACCGAATTCACAAACAGAGAATTCCAATCACTGTTGAGAAGGTATAAGATAAGATACGAGACGTCACGTCCATATCCCCCACACCAGAGCGGGGTGGCAGAGAGGGAATGGCACATCCTTTTCGAAATGGCTAGGTGTAAGCTAGCAGATAGTAACTTACCTAAGAGCCTGTGGCATTATGCGGTGCAAGAAGCCGCTTACACCAGAAACAGGTCCTTTAATAAGCACTCGGGCACCACCCCGTATACAGCACTGACAGGAAAGAAGTGTAATCTAGCCAGAATGCACCGATTTGGATCAGTGTGTTATGCGCACCTGCAGGACAGGGGAAAACCCATGTCCAAGGGTGTAAACGGATTTTTCGTAGGACACAACAAAGGAAACCCTGCTTTCCTAGTTTATCATCCCGGTAACGGGAGAGTGCAGAAACACATGCTAATCAAGTTTGTCATGAAGACAACCTGTGAGAGCGAGACACAGACAGAGGAGCCAGAGCTGGACTCCAGGACAAGGTGTGTAGAAACAGAAACACATCACCCCAGTGTACTTAGTACAGTTGTGCAGACAGGCAGTAGGCAACCCCCAGAGGGCGATGACGAGGAGCACCTGAGGGTGATGTCAAGTGCCCCAAGCAGTGGGAGGTATCCCCCAAGGGAACACAAACCCCCAAAATGTCTGACAGACTATGCCAGGAAATGGAGTGACGAGGAGGACAATACACCTACCCCTGTTGAGTACTACTACAGGGTAGTCAGTGGGGTAAACCCGACCTTTTAAAGAGAAAACATTGTCCCCTGAAGAGGGCAGACATACAGTGGAAGGGAAATGGATGTATTCAACCAAGTTACCAGAGGGCAGACAGACAGTGGGAGGGAAATGGTTGTATTCAAGCCAGGAGGGTATTGAAGACCACGGTAAATACAAAGTATGGTTAGTAGAAAATTGCTTAAATGCTGAAGGAGGGTACCCCATATTTAAATAATGAAGAAGGGTGACTAATTGCTTAAATGCTGAGGGAGGACACTCCAAGGTTAAATACAGGAGGAGTAGAATCCAGGTTTGAAAGTCAGACTAGAGACCATGTTTGAATACTGAAATGAGTCCTATGTTTGGTTCCACGTTTAGATACAGAAATGGGTCCCATGTTTAAGTACAGAGGTGGATGAGTTACCATGTTTAAAATACTGAAATTAATCTTATGTTTAACCCCATGTTTAAGTACAGAGGTGGGTGATTTACAATGTTTAAATACAGAGGTGATTCAATGTTTAAATACAAAAGAGGATCTATGTTTAAAATACAGAAGTGGAGGATTTGATCATCGCTCCAGACAACAATAGAAATACCTAGGCAGGTTAAACCATTTTATAGGTATGGACTTCGAACAGTCTGCCAACTGTGTAAAAATATCCCAGAAGAGATATGTGGGAAAGGTCCTGAGATGTTTTTGACTGAAGTAAGAGATGTATAGATAAACTGTGGGTAGCTTCATTTTGTTAGACAACCTGTACTCGCCCTGACCTATGTTCTGTAGTGAGTAAGAGTGTCATAGTATTTTTTTTGACCCCACAGAAAAGCATCGAACTATGTCAAAAATATGTTTTTCGTTATCCCAGAGGTGCAGCAGACGGACAGCGGTGTTTCAGGAAAGTAACAAAGGTTTAAGGCTTAAAACCTACAGTGATATTATCAGCCGGTGAAGCTGAGTACATGTTTCTAGCTATGACAATGCAAAATGTGTTTATCTAGAGCAACTGCTCGAAGTGATGAAGATTAGGTTATGAATATATTGCTCAAAATGCAGTAGGTAATTGAAATGTATCCTCTATACCGAATATGGTGTTTTTGAAGAATGGGCGTTCTGTCAAAAACGTTTAAAATGATGGACATTGTGTATATATGGAGACTGTTGTTTATGAGGACAACCAGGGGACCATTGTGATTGCTAGGAACCCAATGTGTCAATATAGATGTAAACATGTCATTATAAATAATATCATCTCATCAAGTATGTCATCAGATAAGAACGAATGACACCGGTTTACTGTCCAATGGACGACAGAGTAGTAGATACTATGAGGGAACCTGTTTCAAATTAAAATTGAAGGGATTTGCAAGGGTCATGTTTAATGTGAAGATATTGACTGTCATACCCTATTGATGTTTTTGGAATTATATTATTTCCTTTGTAAAATGTTTTTCCAAGATGTCAGCCAGTGTGCTAATACAAACCTAAGTGTGTTGAGATCAGAGGTTCTGTGTAGGATTGTTAGTAACTGTCTAACTGTACATATGGCTGTTTACACTAGTAACTGTTTACCTGCATATATAACTGTCTCCACCAGTGACTGTCTAGTAGCATATATATCTGTTCCCACAGAGGGCGCTCTAGGCGGAACCACCCAGGTACACCACCTTGTGGCGAATATAAAAGCAAATGTATCCTCCCACTTCATTCTCTCCCCCCATGTCTCGCAGTGAGAGTGAGTTACTGCTGCTCTTTCCATGTGAATAAAAGGAACAACGCCATTTAAGGCTCAAGATAGAAACCATGCCTCTTGACCACATTATTGTCGCCCTATAGTCAAATTCTGTTAACAGCCTATTCAGCGTGCCTCTCCGCAGACCTATATATTTTATGCATAGCGTGGGTGGTTTGATTTGATTTTTTTATTTGAAATGTTTATTTCGAACATGCAATGAATACAAACAAACAATAACAAAAGAAAAACACAACTCAATCTACATGTTCGAAAAAGGAGTAGGACGAAGTATACACTTATTTAATCCTACCCCTTTTCCACTACTCAAATGAGTGTACTATTTTAAAACATAAAAAATATATATATATACATATATAATATATATATATATATATATATATATATATGCAAAACAAAAAAACAAAAACCATATATGTAAAACATGAAAGAAATAAAATAAAAATGTAAACACCTGTGAATATCAAGCCCCTTCTTCATCCCTGTACCTTGTGAACATCATTTCCTTATACATCAGTTTGAATTGTCTCATGTTTGGACATTGCTTTAGCACCACATTTAGACTGTTCCACAGTTTCACTCCACATATCGAGATGCAGTGTCTTCTCATGGTAGTGCGTACATTTAGCACTTTTAAATTGTGTTCTCCCCTCAGATTATAACCCCCCTCCCTATCAAAGAACAATTCTTGAATGTTTCTTGGAAGTGCATGACTTTTTTCTTTATACATTAATTGTGCTGTTTTAAATTCCACAATTTGGTGATGATGATGATGATGATGATGATAGAAACCGCTGTGGAGCATACAGTTGAATGCTGGTATTACACTCATTGAGGGAAACGAAGAAGTCAAGTCCGATGGGATTTGGGAATCTCAAATACAAATCGGGATTGGAATAAAAAATGCATTTATATTAAACAATACAGAATATACAGCATTTATTGGGGTCTGTAGGGTAAGCACGTATTCCCTCCCCCCTGAACATTTATGGAGATGTATGGGCCTTTTAAGTCAGTGATAAAAGGGGTCCTACTAATCACCCCAAAGTACCAGAAAATACCCCAAAATACCCAAAGCAGTAATCCCAAAATACCAAAAATACCCCAAAATACAAGAACCCCAAAACCCAAACAGACCCAAATCCCCAAATACCCAAATACCAAATACCAAAAGTATACCCAAAATAAGAACCAGAAAATACCCCAAATACCCCAAATACCTAAAATACCCCAAAGTATACCCCAAAGTACCAGCAAATACCAGAAAATACCCCAAAATACCCCAAAGTACCCCAAAATACCCCAAAGTATACCCCAAAGTACCAGAAAATACCAGAAAATACCCCAAAATACCCCAAATTACCCTAAAATACCCAAAAGTATACCCCAAAGTACCAGAAAATACCCCAAAGTACCCCAAAATATCCCAAAGTACCAGAAAATACCCCAAAATACCCAAAAGTATACCCCAAAGTACCAGAAAATACCCCAAAATACCCCAAAGTACCCCAAATAGTGTGTAATAGTGTAATAGTGTAATAGTAGTAATAGTGTGTAATAGTGTAATAGTGTGTAATAGTGTAATAGTGTAATAGTGTGATAGTGTGTAATAGTGTAATAGTGTGTAATAGTGTAATAGTGTGTAATAGTGTAATAGTGTAATAGTGTGTAATAGTGTAATAGTGTAATAGTGTGTAATAGTGTAATAGTGTGTGTGATGTACGTGGGTTGGACATTATCATTGTTACTGTATTAGGAGGCCATATGAACATCAGATTGGTATCCTGAGTGGGCTATGTTGTTATTGGTGGTGTGATGTGTCATCTTCTAATGCTGTTTCTTCTTTTTCCCAGAGACCACTCATCCTCCTGATTGAGCTGATTGCACCTGCTTGAGTACACCTGTGGGCAGTTAGTTGGATGAGTGAATATAAGCGGAAAGATGACACACACACGAGAGTCTCGTGGCTGGAGTGACCTGCCTTGTGGTACAGTGGGGAGGCTGCTGTCCTTACCTATGGCCTGAGCACAATACTGTGTGGCACGGTGCTGTCTTGTTTGCATGGAGTGTGGGTTAGACTCCACAGCTGTGGTGGCCAGAGATGGGCCTAAGGTAGTATTGTGACTACTAAGTGTTTGTTGAGTTCTCATATGTATGTCTTGTCTGTCCTCCCCTCCCTTTTTCCCCTTTGTGTGTGTGGGTTGAAATCCCCACCGATGACATCCCCTTTTCCCTTGGGAAAAGGGCCGTGGGTTGAAACCCCCACTATATAATAAAACCCTGATTTACCATTTGAAAACGTCTCTGTTTACTATCTGCCTACCCGGGACTGTTTGAGAAGCATTTTTCTACTGAGGGGGTTGTTTTTTGCTCATGTAACACCTGCCCAGATTACTATCTTGTATGGTCAATAGACCTCTGTACATGACATGGGGGCTCGTTAAGTTTGCGCAATTGTATGGTTCCTTGTTGGTAAAATAACGGGGTAACTTGTCGATTGAAGCATATCAGGTGTAATAAGATAGCGTTTTCTAGCTGTAACTGTAAATGGGGGGCGGAGCTGAGCGATCATGGAGTAGACGTGTTTTCACATGAGCTCCCTTCTACCGTGCTGAATATACGTTTCTCCCCATTAGTCTTTATTTTATTTTTATTTGTTTTTTATCTGTTTGCTAGGTCGTCGTGTTTAGTATACATTCATCAACTTTTTTCGACTTTCTACGATGGCGGGGGTGGAAACCAGAGCCATGAAAGAATTAGGCACGACACCGACACCGCCGAGCATGGCCGTACCGTCTCCCGCTGTCGGGGAGTTAAGCGAAGCTGTGCTCTTGGTCATGACCAAGCTACACGCAGACTCTGAGACACGCATCGCTGAAGCACAGAAGAAAGTACACGCAGACTCTGAGGCACGCATCGCTGAAGCACAGAAGCAAGTGCTGGCGGATTTCTGTATCAGCCTCCGTCGTGAGATATCAGAAGAAATACGGCTGGCGGTAGTCCCGCTGACAGACAAGATGGAGACGATTCACGCTGCCTCATCGGCTAATGCTAACGAACTAGCCATGCTAACGACGGAGGTATCATCACAGTGTGAGAAGATGGCGGGTCTTGAATCCGCCCTGCTGGCTAGGCAGGCTGAAGTCAACAAACTACAGTCGGCGATGGAGGAGATGCAGTCCCGGGATAGACGCCACAACGTCAGGATTGTTGGAGTACCGGAGACCAGCGGTGAAGGCCGTCTCTCTGAGACCATGCCCGAACTGCTGCAGAAGATACTAGGGACGGACGTCCTCCCCTCGCCTCCTATCTGTGAGTCGGCCTACAGAGCGGGCAGGTTTTCTCCCGGCGTGAACAAAGAACCGAGGCCCATCATAGTCAAGCTGAACAGACTCCAACAGAGAGAAATCATCATGCGGTCGGCTCGTACCAGAAGGGGTACTCTGAGGCTTGGCGATCACAAAGTGGCCATTTTCGAGGACTTTACACCGGAGGTTCAAGCTCAGAGAGCCGAGTACAAGGTGGTCCTGACTAAGCTATGGAGACTAGGCCTGAGGCCCACGTTATTCGCTCCCGCGAAACTATCTGTGTTGGAGAAGGTCGGTGGTCAGCGTTTGTTTTGGTCGTTGGCTAAAGCGAAGGAATATCTCGCGAAGACACCCGAGTCTGTTGCTTGATATCTATGGAGGGTGAGTGACTTGGCGGTTTGGGCCTATATACATTGATTAGGTCGACTATTCACAAACACTTGCTGTCATGCCCAGACATGCTAACTGTCCTCTGCCCATCCAACTAGCGGGGCTTCCCAATGACTTCTGTTACTTGCTAAAGCTGACCTCATGGTCGTACTTGTGTATCGCCTCTTTGGAAGCTAACGAGCTAGCTGAACAATGTACATAGTAGGCTAACGTGCTATCCGGATTCGTCACTAGCTTACGCGCTAGCCTCGGGCTAGCCAGCGGGCTTCGACTATGGTCTGCGCTGAGACATTCGTTAATGGTTACGTATTTTGGTTGCTGTTGCTGTTCAAAGGGACATTGGTTTGCACAGTTCAAGAGTGACCGAGTCCCTAACTAACTTCTGGTATGCTTTTTATTTTTATATCCAGGTTGTTTTGAGCTTTGGTGATCCAAAGTAGATGCCAAGGTCGGTTGAATATGCATAAACAATATTTGATAACAGGTTGGGTCGGGTATGGCTTGCACTTAATGGCTATATGGTTATATGGCTTGCACTCTAGCCATTACCCTCTCTTCCTTTCTTTTTTCTTTCCTATTGTCGCTGTTTTTATGTCATCTATATGCGCGATTTAAATGTGATCCGGTTCTACCTTGGACTAACTGCTGACTCGCCTTAATTTTGTTTTGAATTTTCCGTGAGGCACTTATGCTATAACGTTGATACATTAATATGCAGACTCCAGGGTAGATGGTTACAGGTTGATGCTGAGTAATTATATAATAATTAGTGTCGCTGTTTTAAGGGCAATTGAATGAGCAATTAACCTGTGACCCGAACCTGCCTTGGACTATCGGCTGGGATGCTTTAATTTAATTTTGTATTGAATTTTCCTATATGTTTTAATGGCATTTGAATGAGCAATTTAAATGTGATCCGGTTCTACCTTGGACTAACTGCTGACTCGCCTTAATTTTGTTTTGAATTTTCCGTGAGGCACTTATGCTATAACGTTGATACATTAATATGCAGACTCCAGGGTAGATGGTTACAGGTTGATGCTGAGTAATTATATAATAATTAGTGTCGCTGTTTTAAGGGCATTTGAATGAGCAATTTAACTGTGATTCGATCCTACCTTGGACTAACTGCTCCGACCGATATCTTTATTGAAACAATGTATGATGACAGGTGGTGTCAGGTGTTGCCTATTACCATCCCCGGATTGATTAATGAATGATTGTGTTTAATTCTAATCTTACATAGGTTGGGTCATTTCAGCCGTTGTGCCTGATCAGAGGGACGGCTAAAGGGGTGCACTTTGACCATAACCTTTTTTTTTTCCCTTCCTCCTTTTTTTTGTCATTGTTTAATTGACACTGTTCACACAATTTTGCACAATTAACCTGTGACCCGAACCTGCCTTAGACTATCGGCTGGGATGCTTTAATTTAATTTTGTATTGAATTTTCCTATACCTTTTTGGGCTATAACAATGTGATGTTGAAGCGCAGATTCCGAAATAGAGGGCTGCAGGTTGATGCGGAGTTATTATTTAATAATGGCTATTTTTACCATTATGGTTGTCTCATGTTGGGGCCAGGGCTCAGGTGGTTTTCAACCGATATCTTTATTGAATTTTATTTTATTATTATTTGTGTTTATTGGACTAGTGGGGGTTTACTCAGGGGTTTATCTAGAGGGGGGTGGGAGTGGGAAGCGTCTTATTGATCCATGTCTCTAGTGGGAAGTGATAGGAAGATGACCATCCTCAGTGGGTGGGGCATAGGGTGGGGATTGGAGAGTGGGTATAGAGGAACTTATAGTAGGACGGGTGGGTTAGGGTTTAGAGTAGAAGGAGGGGGGGCTGTAGCTGGGGTGGTATTTTTATGTGTTCTATGTACTGTTGTCTTATATATGTGTAAGTGTTCCTCCTCTGAACTCCTGGGATTGACCGTCCGGGCCCGCCGGGATCGGCACCTCTGTACTCAGCCTGGCTGCACGGGTATGTTCTCTACGCACTTATACAAGCTCGACCATGGCTAAATTGAATATTTTAATTTGGAACGCAGGAGGGCTTAACGCCCCACACAAGCGTGCCAGTGTCCTTTGGCTATTGAAGAGGAGAAATATTGACCTTGCTCTCCTTAGTGAGACGCATTTAATGGTAGGTGACGTGTCAAGACTGGCAAATCGGCAATATCACGTTATCTCCGCATCCTCAGCCGATGATAAGACGAAAGGAGTAGTCATAGTTACAAGACGTAACCTTGATATCAAAATCTTGGATGTATGGTCGGACACGGAGGGAAGGATTACTATAGCAAAAGTTGAATTCTTGCATAGGAAGATGGCTATAATAGCATTGTATGCTCCTAACACATTTGATTCAGCGTTCTATAATACAATCACGAAGAATATGTTGGAACTTAATGGATACGCTCTCATTGTGGGTGGCGATTTTAATGCGTGCTGGGATGCGGAGATGGATAGGTCTGGGCCCTCTGAAACGAGCGACCAGAAACGGGCCTCTAAGGCCCTCAGGATGTGGGCCAAAGACACGGGGCTCTCAGACCTCTGGCGCTTATGCAACCCCACCCTCAGAGATTACTCTCACCTGTCAGCCAGACACAAAAGCTTCTCTCGAATTGACTATGCATTCGCGTCCCCTAATATGTTTGATAGTTTCGATGTCTCATTGGTTCCCTTGGCTCTCTCAGACCACAAGGGGATTTTCCTTACGGCAACCTTTGGCAGGCTCTCCGCAAGAGCTCCCAGATGGCGTTTTAATTCGACCTTGCTAAAGAACGATGACTTCTGTTCTGAGTTCAGGAGTAAACTAGCAGAATTTTTGCAGATCAACGTTGGCACAGTAGAAGACCCTAGGGTCCTGTGGAACGCATTGAAAGGATTCATCAGGGGTCATGTCACACTATTTGCCTCCAATTTGCGAAAATCCCGGTCAAAAAAGCTAGAAGGACTGGAATCATTATATGCGGACCTATACGCATCCTTGCAAACTGACTATAATGAACGACTAAACACACAACGTAAGATAGTCAAAAAAGAAATAAACTCCATACTTAAACAACAGTCTGAGTTTTTGATACATAGGACAAGACAAAATTACTATTTTCACGGCTCCAGACCTAGCCATCTATTGGCAATGAAAATACGCTCAAATGATCATTTCTCAGATATCCCCTCGATTAGGACGAGCCAGGGTGCAGTCACTACTGATTCGAAAAAGATCAATGACACTTTTAAAGAGTTTTACTCACAGTTATATAGCTCAGAGGGTAATCTGGATGACTCTAGATTTGAATCGTTCATCGGCGGGCTTGAGATACCCCACATTTCTGAGGAAGAGGCCAAGGAACTGGGGAGACCGATTACTCTCGTAGAATTGAGGGAGACTATTGTTGAAATGCAGAGGGGTAAGGCGCCAGGCTGGGATGGTATTCCACCCGAAGTGTATTTAGCTTTCTGGGACCAACTGGGTCCATTGATGCTCGATATGATCAATTACGCTATCGAACAAGGGGAGTTCTCAAGAGATGTCAATATGGCGTTGATTTCTTTACTTCTCAAAAAGGACAAAGATCCCAATGATTGTGGTAGCTATAGACCCTTGAGTCTTCTCGGGGCCGATTTAAAGGTGTTTGCCAAGGTGCTGGCCCGTCGCCTGCAGAGATTTATGTCTGTATTGGTACACTGCGATCAAACTGGTTTTATCCCGGGGCGTCTGGCTGCAGATAATCTTAGGAGGCTGTTGCATGTAATCGATAACAGTAAAGACAATACAACTCCATCCACAGTTCTGTCTTTGGATGCCATGAAGGCGTTTGACAGACTTGAGTGGTCATACCTGTGGAAGGTACTTGAGGTCATGGGTCTTGGAAAGAGTTTTATTCATATGATTAAAGTCCTGTATGCCTCGCCGTCTGCGATGATACTGACAGGCAAAAACTGTTCCACACTCTTTCCAGTCTCCAGATCTTCTAGACAGGGTTGCCCTCTGAGCCCGGGACTGTTCGCGCTTTCCCTCGAACCTTTGGCCCAATTTATTAGGCAATCGGAGGACATCGTCCCCATAATGGTCAACAATACTCCACACAAAATTGCTCTCTATGCGGATGACCTGCTGATTTTCATGGACGACCCCTCCCGGTCGGCCACAAAATTATTGAGGATAATCGACGACTTTGGTAAATTGTCAGGTTTTAAGATTAACTGGAACAAATCAGCCTGCCTACCTCTTAATGAACTGGCCAAGGCGGTACGACTACCAGCTGATATCCCCATAGTAGAACATTTTAAATACCTGGGCTGATATCCCCATAGTAGAACATTTTAAATACCTGGGCATAGAGATATTCCCCACGCTGAACCAAACTACTAAGTACAACTTCACGGGTACTTATGATAAAATACGCCAGGATCTAGACAGGTGGTCGTCCCTTCCTAACTCCTTACAAGCCCGGGCTTCCATAATCAAAATGAACATCCTGCCTAGGATAAATTTTATTAGCTCAATGCTCCCCCTGCCCCCTCCAATAGACCACTGGCGCAAGGTACAATCGATGGTATCTAAGTTTGTCTGGAATAACAAACGCCCGAGAATCAAAAGGGCTACTACTCAACGTAGGAAACAAGATGGGGGCCTCGCAATCCCTGATTTTAAACTTTATTTCTGGTCCTTTTCACTGAGACCTCTGATGTGCTGGCTAGACCCTGTAGAGGCTGTATCGTGGCGCTCCTTAGAAGCGGCGGCGGTGTCTCCGCTAAGATTGCAGGATGTAGTGTACTCCACTGTCTCTATTGCGAAATGCCGGCTGAGGTATGGACCGATCATAACTCACGTGATCCAAACGTGGCGTAATGTACAGAGGTCGTGTGGGGTTAAATGCCCTTGGCACCTGGACTCTCCAATTTTTAATAACCAGCAATTACTTGTTGGACACAAGCCGGTTAATATTCCTCAATGGCAAAGGAGGGGAGTGCATACTCTGGAGGATATTTATGATAAGAACGGCCTCCGTGCGTTTCAGGACTTAAGAGAATTTTATGATCTTCCCGGCGAGTCCTTCTTTCTTTACCTTCAACTAAGGTCAGCACTGAGGGCGCATGGCGTACCGTGGGCTCAAGCCTTGCACCCACACCCCTTCCTCAGGCTCATAGTGGACAGGACGACATCCAGAGGGTTTGTCTCCGACTTTTATACGCTCTTAATTCAATCCACGTATAAAAATTTATCATTGGATACAATCTGGCGTGTGGATATCCCGGAGTTGGACCCCGAGTTTGACTGGGATGATGTTTGGGCAAATGTGGCATTATCTTCCCGCAACCCCAATCACCAGCAAATTAATTTTAATTATATTCATAGGACCTATCTTACACCTAGGAAGCTATTTGCTATGGGACTGATAACCGACTCTCGGTGCACTTTGTGCTCTCAAAAGGCCACTGGCACTTATATGCATATGTATTGGGATTGCCCACCAGTGGCCCGCTTCTGGAGGTCAATAACGGACAAACTTTCAGATCTGTGTGGCTTAACTATCCCATTCGCAGCTGTTACGCTACTCCTGAACGATATAACGACACTACCCGCGTCCGTACAACTGAAAAGGGTTGTCCTGGCGGGCGTCACAGCAGCGAAGAAGCTAATAGCAATGAGATGGAAGGAGCCTGAGAAGCTTACAATGATTAACTGGTCCCTAACTCTATTGGATGTGATTTATCTTGAGATATCCACAGCCCGGGTGATTGGGGTGGGGCAGGCTGGAATTTACCTGTGGTTCGCAGCAGCTGAGAAGGTAAAGACCGCAGTGTGCGGCTGAGCGGGGTTGGGGTGCGTGTTCGGGTGAGTCCGGCGGTCTCTTGGGAGGGGGAGGAGGAAGTGTTTTTGTCTGTCTTGTCCCTTGTCTTGTCATCTTGAGTTTAGCTGGGGATATTATGGGGGGGCAGCTATTTAACTAGTTCTTCACTGTTTGGCCACTTTTACACGGTCTCTGTGAGTCTATGGAACACCTACAGGTTTTTGTTTTTTCATGAAGGTTCATTGCTCTGGTTTCAGGTCGTGTTCCCCCAAAAAATGGTCCTTGTGGTGGGTTGGAGATGTACGTTTTATTAATATGGGGTCACACGGCCGGGAATCGGGACTGAACACTGGGAAAGACCATTTATTAGATAGTACCCCTTGGAATTAATTTAGTAGGTTGAACTCTGGTTTCTTTTCTTTTGTCTGTATAATTGTTAGTCATTATTATTATTGTTTTTGTTATTTTCTTGTGAAGTTCTATGTATTGTGATTGTGGTTAATGTGTTGTCTTGTTTCGTGAGAATGTCAATAAAAAAATTTGATCAAAAAAAAAAAAGATAGCGTTTTCTAAATTGGTATTGGTAGGGGTCCATTGTCCGTGCACAGTTGATTGATGTAAGTCATTATTGTTGTGATGCTCTTAACCATTCTATTTTTCTGCCACATAGGTAACGGGGGGGTCACCTGCTTGGCTAGAGGGTGGGGGGCACGAGTCGTGATTCCGGTGGAGTGCGCAATGAAATCGGTAAGCGACTGAAGATATTTGTAGCCTTTCATCCATCTAGTGGAGTAGTTTATCTGGGATAGGCTAGAGTGACACAGGTGACTCCTAGTTGAGTGGTTAGGACCATTTGTTATTATTTTCATTTAGTAGATGTGGTCAGTTGGATTGTTTTGGTTAAGAGGTATGAAAGCAGAATGTGTCTATTATTATTGTGCACGGTCATGGTTAATTAAGTGAGGACGTGATATATATGTATATATTTTTTTCTCACACACACATAAAAGCATAATATAGCTGTGTCGGCATTTGTTTTTGAAGCTTTTATAGCGGATCCGACAGAGGGTCAAGTGGAAGGTTGCACTAAGGCGGAATTAGGCCTTATTGCTAGGCATTATGCTATTGCTGTACAAAATTCCCAATCCAAGGCGGATATGAAGGCAGCTGTTATAGCGGGGTTGGTGGAGTAACAGGTGTTTAGCCCGGCTCAGGGAGTAGTGAGTCATAGTGATCAGGAGGTTGCACACACTGGCGAATGGGTTAACTCTCCCTTACGTGATCTTAACATGGATGGTGGTGCTATTAGGAAGGATGGTAGTACGGCCGGAGCTGAAAGTGAGGCCGCGGGCGATTCGGATAAAGACTCCACGTCTTCTGGCCATGCGCGCTCTAGTCTGCGTTTGGCCCGTCTCCAGATGGAGGAGAGAGCGCTGTTGCGCAGAGAGGACAGAGACAGGGAGGACAGAGCAGCTGACAGAGAGGACAGAGCAGCTGAGAGAGATAGACGGGACAGAGCTGACAGAGAGGACAAAGCAGCTGAGAGAGATAGACAGGACAGAGCAGCTGAGAGAGACAGGGAAGCTGTACGAGATAGGGAGGACAGAGCAGCTGACAGAGAGGACAGAGCAGCTGAGAGAGATAGACAGGACAGAGCAGCTGAGAGAGACAGGGACGCTGTACGAGAAGCTGAAGAGAAGGAGAGAGATAGAGAGCTCCAGATTACACTGAAGAGGATGGAGCTGGGGAGTGTTGGCTCTTCTTCACCCTCATCTGAAGGTGGCCATGGCAGTTTTAATGTTGGGCAACATATTGCTATGGTTCCTGTTTTTCGAGAATCTGAGGTGGAGACATTTTTTTTGAATTTTGAGCGGGTAGCGGGGGCTGCGAATTGGCCGGAGGATCAGTGGGCACTATTAGTGCAATATAGGCTCACGGGTAGGGCTCAAGACGCATGCCAGTTTTTATCAAAGGAGGACAGCATGGTATATGAGAAAGTGAAGGGTGCTGTCTTGCGCGTGTATGAACTGGTGCCGGAGGCTTATAGGCAGCGGTTTAGGGGACTAAGTAAAGCCCCCTCGCAAACACATGTCGCATTTTCCCATGAACAACGGATGGTGTTCAATCGTTGGTGTGAAGCGTGTAAGGTGGATGGACTCGAGGCTTTGAGCGAGTTAATCCTCATGGAACAATTTTTTTTAAAATTGCCCGAACACATGATAATACAGTTGGAGGAGCGAAAGGTTTCTACCCTCCAGGAAGCTGCGGTGTTGTGTGACGAGTTGGCAATGATCCACAGAAATCGTGTTTCTGTGCGAAATGATGTGTATGTAGGAGGCGACGAGCGATCATTTCGACCTCGCACACCGCCGTCTAGGAGGGTCCCTGTGTGTGATTATTGTAAAAAGAAGGGTCATTTGGTGTCGGACTGTTATGCATTTCAAAATCTGCAAGATGCTAGGGGACCAGCTCAGAAACCGAAGGGGGTGGGGTTGATTGGCCCTGTATCATGCCCAGAGGAGCAGGAGAAACCAGACGGTTGTTTTGAACCTTTTATTTTTTCTGGTTTTGTGTCAGTGTCGGGTGAAGTCTGTGATCAACGGAAGGTGCAAATCCTTCGTGATACGGGTGCTTCGCAGTCTTTTATCCTGGCCGATGTGTTGCCATTAAGTGAGGAGTCATCTTGCAAGTTGAGTACTGTTGTGCAGGGTATCGACATGAGTTATACACCCGCACCCTTACATAGGATACATGTGCAATCAGATTTAGTCACAGGTTGTTTTTCCGTGGCGGTTCGTCCCTCTTTTCCCGTGGCGGGGATTGATTTTATCATGGGGAATGATATAGCGGGGGGAAAGGTAATTCCTGTTCTGAAGGTGGTGAACGCCCCAGTGGCTGAGGGTCTGTGCGATGCATTGAGTAAAAGTTACCCGCATGTTTTTCCTGTTTGTGCTGTCACTAGAGCTAAGGAGAGGGAGCGGCTTCAAGCAGTATCGCTGGGTGATTCTATCTGTGGCGAGGCTCTGGCTGGAGACAGGTGGCCATCTAGTGGCGCGATGGAGGAGAGTGTGAGTGGTGTTCAGAGGATACGGGTGGAGTCAAAATTCCCTGACGTGCCCTTGCCACTTACACGTCAGGCATTGATTGATGCCCAGCGGAATGATCCCTCACTAACAAGCTGTTTCGCGGCAGTAGCCAGTACTGCTGGTAGTAAGAAGCACACCTTTTTGATGGAAGAGGGAGTGTTGATGCGCACCTGGGTAGCTAGGCCAGGTGTGACGGGCTTGCAGTCTGGAGAAGACTGGAATATGGTGCATCAAGTGGTGTTGCCAGTAGAGAGTAGGCGTCATGTCTTGATGCTGGCACATGAGCATATCTGGTCGGGGCATTTGGGTATATCTAAAACTTATGACAAGATACTGCAGAATTCTTTTTGGCCCGGCTTGAAGGCCGATGTGGTAGACTTTTGTGGTACATGCAGTACATGTCAAATAGTGGGGAAACCAAATCAGGGGGTTCCTCCAGCTCCTCTACACCCTGTTCCAGCAATTGGGGAACCTTTTGAGCATGTGATCATAGACTGTGTGGGCCCTTTACCTAGAACAAAGTCGGGAAACCAGTATATGTTAACTATTATGTGTCTTGCCACCCGTTTTCCTGAGGCCATACCTTTGAGGACGATTACAGCCCCTGTAATTACTAAAGCATTAAACAGATTTTTTGCTACTTTCGGGCTGCCAAAAACTGTACAAAGCGATCAAGGCACCAATTTCATGGCTAAAACATTTAATCAGTCATTACAGGCTTTGGGTATCAGTCACACAGTTTCAAGTGCATATCATCCTGAATCGCAGGGGGCGCTAGAGCGCTGGCACCAGACGCTAAAGGCGATGCTAAAAAAATACTGTATTGATACAGGTTGTGGCTGGGACGAGGGAGTGCCATTCGTGCTGTTTGCCATTAGGGACGCTAAGCAGGAGTCGCTTGGGTTTAGTCCTGCCGAGCTGGTGTTTGGTCGCAGTGTCCGTGGGCCATTGAAGATGCTCAAGGAGAAAATGTTGTCTGTTTCCGTTCCCCCGTCGAACGTGTGTGATTTTGTCTCCCGCTGTAAGGAGCGGCTCCACGGTGCGTCCTCGTTGGCTAGGGTGGCCCTTGCCTCTGCCCAGGGGGAGATGAAGGTGAGGTTTGATAGGAAGGTGGTGGCGCGGCGGTTCGAGGCTGGCGATGAGGTACTGGTGTTGCTGCCCACGCCTGGGTCAGCGCTCTCTGCCTGGTTTTCGGGGCCCTATAGAGTGGAGAAAAAGATATCAGACACCAATTATGTGATATGTACGCCCGAGAGGCGCAGAAAGAAGCGGTTATGTCATATAAACATGTTAAAAAAATATCTCACCCGAACAGGTGGGGGTACGCAGGAGGGGCAGTCTGGGAGCTCGGGAGTTGTTCCGGCTGTTGTCTTGTCATGTGTGCACCCCCCGCCGGACGATGATTTAAAGGTATTGTCCGAGGGTCAGCAGACAGGGCGGTTGACTAACTCAGAATTCATGAGTGACGTCACAGCTCGTCTATTGTACCTGCCCGAGGCACAGGGGGGTGATGTGGGGAAACTGTTGTTGACGTATCCAGTGTTGTTTTCTGATGTGCCGTCTAGGACTTCTGTCCTGGAGCACGACATTGACGTTGGGGGTGCGACTCCCATCAAACAGCATGCGTATCGTTGTCCAATGGCGAAGAGGGAGGTGATGAAAAAGGAGGCTCTGTATCTTCTTGAAAATGGGATGGCTAAATCAAGCCGGGGTCCATGGAGCTCCCCTTGCCTATTGGCTCCGAAGGCTGATGGCTCTCCCCGTTTTTGTACAGACTACCGGAAGGTAAACGCGGTGACGGTGCCTGACTCATTCCCGTTGCCCAGGATGGATGACTGCATAGATAGTATTGGGCCCGCGGTATTTATCACGAAGCTCGATCTTCTGAAGGGGTACTGGCAGGTTCCCCTGACGGAGCGGGCCTCGGATATTTCGGCGTTTGTTACCCCTGATCATTTTATGCAGTACACCGTCATGGCCTTCGGGATGAGAAATGCTCCGGCCACGTTTCAGCGTCTGATGCACATGGTGTTGGGAGGGGTGCCTAAATGCAATGTGTATCTGGATGACGTGGTGGTGTACTCTGACACGTGGGAGGAACACATTGCGAATTTGGGGGTGGTGTTTGCACGCTTAGCTGGGGCATCTCTGACCTTGAACCTCGCTAAGTGTGAGTTCGGTAAGGCTGTTGTAACCTACTTGGGCAAGCAGGTGGGGCGTGGGCAGGTTCGTCCGGTGGACGCTAAGGTCTCGGCGATCCTCGCATAACCGGCCCCTTCCACGCGGCGCGAGTTACGTCGCTTCCTAGGGATGGCGGGTTATTACCGTTGTTTTTGTAGTAATTTTTCGGTGGTGGTTGCCCCTCTCACCTCTTTATGCAGTCCCATTGTGCCTTTTGTGTGGTCCGCGGAATATCGGTGCGCCTTCGAGGCTGCTAAGACCCTCTTGTGCAGTGCTCCTGTTCTGGCGGCTCCTGATTTTGCTTCTCCTTTTCAGTTGGAGGTCGACGCGAGTGCTGCTGGAGCTGGGGCTGTGCTGTTGCACTATTACACTATTACACTAGCACACTATTACACTATTACACACTATTACACACTATTACACACTATTACACACTATTACACTATTACACTATTACACACTATTACACTATTACACTATTACACACTATTACACTATTACACTATATTACACTATTACACTATTACACACTATTACACAAAATTACACTATTACACTATTACACACTATTACACTATTACACACTATTACACTATTACACACTATTACACTATTACACTATTACACACTATTACACTATTACACTATTACACACTATTACACTATTACACACTATTACACTATTACACTATTACACACTATTACACTATTACACTATTACACTATTACACAAATGGTATCAGGAACACATCTTTTAAATTCCTCTAGGAGAATCAACTGTCTAAACTGCTCTCTTGACTCTGCTTTCTGAGAGGTGCACCACCTGTGAAACAGGTTCTCCTTCTCTTTTCCAAATTCAACATACGACTGTCCCTCCGACCTGCGACGCTGACGATAGGCCTTGGGGACCAACTCATAAGCCCTCAATATGGAAGCCTTAACAAGCTCATAGTCAGCACTTTGGTCAAGGGACAGAGCAGTATACGCTTCTTGCGCCCTACAAACAAGAACACACTGCAGCAGCAGTGTCCAGGCTGTATCAGGCCACTTCAAGGTGGTTGTCACCCATTCAAAAAGGGGAAAATACTTTTCCACATCCTTCTCAACAAAAGGAGGCACCATCCTAATATTCTTGCCTACATCAAAACCGAAACGCGACTCTGAAGGCAGAGCACCCGCCTGCAAGGCAGCATGCTTATAATCAAGCTCCTTCTGCGCACGCCCGTGCTCTAAGTCCTTCAAGTAACGCTCTTGTTGTAGCTGTCTCTCCTTAAGCTCACGCTCATGCTCACGCTCCTTCTGCGCACGCTCGTGTTCTCTCTCCTTAAGCTCACTCTCCTTTTGCGCACGCTCGTGCTTCAGCAACATTCTCCTCTCCTCTTGCTGTAGCTGTTTCTCCTTAAACTCTAACTCTCTAAGCCTCCACTCACCCTCCGCCACCGCAGATAGTAGCGGAGACACGTCAGACAAAGGAGGCTCCTCCACCCTCGCCGCAAGCACCTGCTCCCTAACGAGCAAAGCCCTCAAAGCACCCACGGCCGTCGGTTTCAAACGCTTCTCACTGGCAGTAAGCTCCACCTTGTAGTGCACAGCAAGCTCCAGAAGCTGTTCCTTGGAAAACCTTTCCAACAACTCATCAGAAGGGTGATCAACAAAATCCTTTATGGAAGCCATCCCTACTGCACCAGCACCACAACCTGCTTACTTTAGAGTCACCAAAAACACCCTAGCATACACACAATTTACCTGAGAACCACTGAAGAACCACGAAGAACCACTGAATAACCACTAAAGAGCCACTAAAGAACCACTGAAGACCCACCAAAGAACCACCAAAGAACCACTGAAGAAACACTAAAGAACCACTTAAGCACCCCTTGTTAGCGTTAGCATGCTAATGCCAATACCAATACCCACAAGGAGACGCGGTGGAAATGTGTGCTCTACTGAGCGCACCTTTCTAGTTTGCAAAAAAAAATAAAAAAAACAACCACCCTGAAATAAATAGATGTGTCATACGCGCAGGAGGTCAGGTGCTAACAGGTAGGCTATCCAAACACTCAAAACAAACAAAATAAATACAACAAACAAATTCAAACAGGTGCCCCTTATAACCTGATATGACTACTTACAGCTTCTACATCTAAACTGCAGTAAAAACGGCCCACCACATGTCTACCCTAAAAAAAAAACTACATCAGGCCCTACCACACTACCTGTGTTTTCTGGCCCCCTATCCTACCTACCCTTAAGCTAATGCCATGTAGACCTAACCCTCTTCAACCACACCTGCTACCAGCCAAAGATCATATTGACCATCCACCCGTCAAGTATATGGTATGGTACAAGACAAGTAGATGGTGCTAATCACTTCTCTGACTGCCCCAGGAGTATGTGGTGCACAGGAAGCTAACAAACAACCAGAAAATAATGTCCCTACCTACATCTGGTGTCCACTAAACTATATATTTTAACAGCAATAAGTAGTCACATCAAATTACAAACAAATAAGGGCATACTCACCTGTTTGATGATCGGCTCAAGCCCCCACGTTACGAACACCACCCACACTATAGCACCATGACACACCATGCAAAACAAAACAAAAAAACAGCAAACAAATTCTGGGGTATTTGTTTCCAAATTCACTCCTGGACGAGCCCCCAACTGTTACGACCCTGGGACTGTTCATGAATCGGACTGCAGCGCCGATTGGAACCCACCAGGTGAGGTCGTGTTGATGTAATTGTGTGTGTGAAATGTGTATATTGATATAATGCTTTACCTAACGCTAATGGATTCATTGTATACTATACTGTCAATGTGAATATGTAACGCTAGTTCGCCAACCAACGTCAGTATTTATTGATTATAGACCCGGAGTCCTCCGATGATGAGCTAGGCCTTGGCCAACGACATCATCACGTTAAGGGCATAGCTCATTTTGACGCATGTACTGTTCATATTTATTTGCATAGCGTGTATGTATAATGTATATAATTCGCCAACCAACGTTATCATTTATTTATTATAGACCCGGATTTATCTGATGACGACGCATTAGGCATTGGCCCACGACATCATCACCGTAAGGGCAGAGCTCATTTTGACGAATGTACTGTGCATATGTATTTACATAGTGTGTATAATGTATATAATATACATACAGGTTCAAATCGATGAATTAGACTATCGTGGAAATTTGTTATTCAACTCAAACAGCTAAATTCTTGGAGATTAGATTCAGTCTAATACCAAGTTATTTTGTATTTTATATTCTAATGGAATTAGTTCTAAACCAAGGCCTACTGATTGTCCATGTGCTATTGCTGTGTGTGTGAACATGTGCTCGCTCAATACCAGGTGCAGAGAGGGGGAAGGTCATGAAATCACTGCACTTTGATAACACATATCCCTTTTTGTACATCAATAGCAATGCATCACTTTGAAGTTACATCAAAAAGATTCCTTTAGAAGGGCTAGAGAGAGGTGTGTGTGTGTATGTCACAGTGATGTCTCTGCGTCCTAGAGCTTTGATACCTGTTCCATGTGAAATGCAATTATCTGTATTTGGAAGACAGCTGATTATTGTCTGTATTACAGGATCTGACACAGATTCAGCGTCAGGTGATGGAGGCGGTACACCCCCATGTTTAGGTATGGACTAACTGCATTCATGTATGTAAATGTAAATGTGTTACTATTGTGTTTTATGAGACTGACTGACTGACTGAATTAATTCAATTCAATTCAGATTCTGGAGCAGAGAGCGACGATGGCCCACGCGACAGAGCGTCACCGACTCCTACAGGTGAGTGTCTACAAATAATAATACATAATGCCATAGGTGTCAAACTCACGGCCCGCGGGCCAAATCCGGCCCGCCACGTCATTTGATGTGGCCCCCCAAGAGCTCAGGTAAATTAAAAAAAAAAAAAAAAGAAAAAGAAAAAAAAGAAAAAAAAAATTACATTAATATTGGGTTAAAAAATACCAGTGTTAAAATAATTGTGGGTTAATGCGTTAATAAAGCTTTAACTTTGACAGCCTTAGTTATTACACATTCTTACACATACATGTATGTTGAACATCTGAGGTAACAAAGGAAAAAAGCCAAAAGCACTTACTCCTCAGACATTCTTTGACAATTTTACAGCTCAAAATACAAAAAAGATCCAGGCGGAATAGGTAACAAAGGGTTGAAGAAATATTGTCTGAACTGTCAGATGCAAACTGGCTGTGTGACATAACCGAGCATCTCGCTCAATTGAATAAGAAGCTGTAGGGACGCAAACAAGTCCCACCCAAAACTTGACCAATATAGTTGTGAACTGAGACAACCCTTATTTTGTTATTTTTGAGTACAGTTACAGTTGTGTGTTCATGCAGACACATAATAGCAATTCCATTACGAATTGAAAATGGGGGACCCTGATGTAAACAAGTCGAAAGTCTTTCTCTGGTCTGCATCCCCTTAACAATTGTGTGTATTGAGCTGTACTGTACTGTACCCATTCTGCAATCTGTTAATTAAACTATCTTCCATTAGTTGGATGTATGGTCTCTGCAAGGTTGTGTGCAGCCATTTGTTTTTGTAACATCTGCTACATCTGTCCCACGTGTTCTTTGCAGCTCACAGTTGTTAGTTCTGCCCCTCTTGACTGTGACAAAAAGGTTTTGAACAAACTTAATGTCATAGCTTGTATTTGATGATATTCTTCTTTGTTATTTACTTGAATGGTTTGATCATTGATTGGTGGAGTAATATGGGGTTCTGATAAACTAAAATTATTTGTTAAAATAACATAAGCTAACATATATTTTTACATTTATGCAAATTAATATGCAATATGTATAACTTGAATAAGTAATAAATACAGAAACACCATGTTTAACAATATGTAAATGTGTAGCTACATTTATTTTACATTAACATTTATACGGTCTTTGGCCCTTTGAGGGCAACCATAATGCTGATGTGGCCCTCTGTGAAAATGAGTTTGACACCCCTGCTATATATATATATCATGTAAATAAAAGGACAATACATTGCAATATTGTAATGTATTACATCCTGTGATTCTAGGACCAGAGGATAGTCAGCATATTCCGGAACCCGTTGCAGGGCGGAAGCGCACATCTAAGAGTGGTAAGTTGGTCTCACTCTGCACACCACTTCCAGCTCTGACCTCTGACCCCCACACCACGTCCAGCTCTGACATCTGAACCACACACACACTCACTCATTCACTCACACACAGTTTGTAACTACGTGTTATATGAATGTTTGTCTACAGTAGGGGTGTTATGATAATTTGTATAATTGACAGGTCGCGGGGTGCGACGAGGAGCGAGGAGCAGGTCGGCAGCGAGCCGTCAGGACCAGGAGGATGCCTGGTGTCGTGAGGGCTGGGTGCCTCGTAGGCTCCCCTTCACAGCCCAACCAGGACTGCTCCAGGACGCCGCGGCACTGGATTCTCCCCGGACTGCAGCATGGCTAGATCTGTTCCTCACCGACGACTTCCTCAACACGATTGTTGCCCAGACCAACTTGTACGCCGATCAGTCCATTGCCCGGCTGGATCCCACGCTAACCAGTAGCAGGGCACTGGTTTGGAAGGCCCTCACATTGAAGGAGCTCAAGCAGTTCCTTGGCCTGATCTTTCTAACCAGTGTCTATCCCAAGCCTCGCTTGGATATGTTTTGGACCACGGATGAAACGATCCTCACACCGTTCTTCTCGACCACCATGCCACGGAACCGTTATGAGTTGATCTGGCGCTTCCTCCACTTCGCAGACAACACATCCCTAGATGTGAGAGACAAACTTTGTAAGGTGCGCACTGTGGTCGATCATGTGAATGTGCGGTGCAAGGATCTGTACCAGCCCGGCCGTGAGATTGCCATTGATGAGGGGATGATGGCATGGCGAGGCCGCCTGGCTTTCAGGGTCTACAACCCCAACAAGCCAACCTGGTATGGCATCAAGTCATACTTACTGTGCGAATCACGCACAGGATATTGCTTCGCCTTGAAGCCATATTGTCGGGATGGGGCGCTGCTGGGCGACACGGTCGTCAGTCTGCTTGGACGGTTGGCCGGGGCCGGCTATATGCTCTACATGGAAAATGTTTACAACAGTGTAAGCATGTCCGACAGGCTCCGACAGTTGAGGACCGACGTCTGTGGTACCCTCAGGAAGCACCGGGGGGAGCCAGCCATCATCAAGAACGTGACCAATGCTGACATCCGTGTGGGGGAGCGCATTGCTGTCAACAACCAGCAGGTCATGATCGTGGCATGGCGGGATAAGAGGATTGTGAAGACAATCACCAGCTTCCATGAGGACACCATGGAAATGGCAAAAGTGTGGCAGAAACAGAAGACGGGCAAAGCAGTGAGGGTGGAGATGCTCAAGCCGTCAGCCATCATGTCGTACAATAAATTTATGAAAGGAGTTGACCAGATGGATCAAAACCTGGCTTACTATCCGTGTACACGTAAGACTGGAAAGTGGACCAAAAGGTTTGTGCTGTATCTGATCCAAATATGTATGTTCAACTCTTTTGTCTTGTACAGAACCAGGCACCCCAGATTATCACAGCCTCCTCCGGTACACCATGGCTGTGGGGCGGACCTACACAGGGGCTAAGGAGTTGAAAATTCATGGAGTGGCAGAGGAGGAGGAGGGCGGTGGGGGTGAGGAGGAGGCAGGGGCTGAGCAGGTGGGGCGTGGCAGGCAGCGCGACCCTAGGGCCCCACCGGGGGACCCGCAGAGCAGATTAGTGGGTGGCTTTGGGAAACATGTTATGGTGGCCTACAAAGCCAACCCCAAGCAAAAGCTACTGTGTAGGAAATGTCGGGTCTGCAGTAGGCGTGGCATCAGGAGTGAGACCAGATATTTTTGCACATCGTGCAAAGTCCCCCTGCATTGTGAAAAATGCTTCACTCTGTACCACACAAAGAAGGATTTTTCTAAATAGTTTCTTTATTAGTTGTCATACAGAAGTACAGACTACTTCTAAATAATCCGGCATACAGAAGTACAGAATACTTCTAAATAATCCATCATTGTGTGATACAGACAGAACCATGTGTACCACTCCCGTAGATAGTATAGCTAGCTGAGTGAATAGTATAGTATAGTATAGTATAGTATAGTATAGTATAGTATAGTATAGTATAGTATAGTATAGTATAGTATAGTATAGTATAGTATAGTATATGGGTAGTTGCACTGTTTTCTGTACAAGACAAATGCGTTGTACATATGTATTTGGGCCACTGTTGTAAATATTGCATAGGCTTGTTTGGACCACTTGCAGATGAGACGTTATGTTAGTGATCTAGCTTTGTCAACTCCATTCATCATTTGCATTGTGTGTGTATATAGTTTATTTTTTTATTTATCTTTTTTCCCCCTCATTTTTACCATTTGCACAGAACCAATGGTTGCTGACAGTCACCCAGTTTATAAAGTATATACTGTAGGTAAAGTACCACACTTTTCTAATGCAGTCCATTGGCCTCTTATTTATATACTTTGGAAGCCTGTATTGGATCTTTTTTGGTCCACTGATCATCTGGCGCGCTTCATCCATTTATCAATGGACAATGCAGCCATCGATGCGAGAGACAAACTATAAGATACACTGTTTTCTGTACAAGACAAATGTGTTGTACATATGTATTTGGGCCACTGTTGTAAATATTGCATAGGTATGTTTGGACCACTTGCAGATGAGACGTTATGTTAGTGATCTAGCTTTGTCAACTCCATTCATCATTTGCATTGTGTGTGTATATAGTTAATTTTTTTATTTATATTTTCCCGCCTCATTTTTACCGTTTGCACAGAACCAATGGTTGCTGACAGTCACCCAGTTTATAAAGTATATACTGTAGGTAAAGTACCACACTTTTCTAATGCAGTCCATTGGCCTCTTATTTATATACTTTGGAAGCCTGTATTGGATATCTTTTGGTCCACAGATCATCTGGTGCTTCATCCATTTATCAATGGACAATGCAGTCATCGATGCGAGAGACAAACTGTAAGATACGCCCTGTAGTTGATCATGTGACGTGCCTGTACTGTGAATGTTACCAGCATACTTCTAAATGCACAGAAACAATGGTTGGTTATGATGAGTCACCGAGTGTACACTTTTATAAAGTATTGTGTTGGTAAATTACCATAATTTTATACGGTGAATGTTACCAGCATACTTCTAAATGCACAGAAACAATGGTTGGTTCTGATGAGTCACCCAGTGTACACTTTTATAAAGTATTGTGTTGGTAAATTACCATAATTTTATACTGTGAATGTTACCAGCATACAGTATGTGTCTAATGCACAGCAACAATGGTTGGTACTGATGACAGTCACCCAGTTTATTGAACATATTCTGAAATAAAAATGTGTTTCACTTCATCAAAGTTTCAAGTTTTCTGCATTGTAAAGTATTCTGTATTTTATAATAATGTTTTCTGGACCTACACCAGTAGTTCTGTATCGTTAGTGGCTTAGCTTGGCATCGCTACTGCACTATCTCGCGTACGTGCACGCGTACTGAATAAACCACAAATGTACCTCTAATACCAGTATTAGTCTGACCACACCCCTCATCAGCTTACCTTCATAAGCAGGTGTGTGGTCACCTTCTCGCTTTCACCACAAGGAAGAGGTGCCTCGGTAGATCCCCACACTTGACACCATGATGGAAGAAATTGGATTAGGAACAGCTTGGGAAACAAGGATACGTTGACATCATATCTTTATTTTCTCTCTCACTATTTTCGAGAAAATACGGCGATATTGTCTTCGTACTGGAGTGTCTAGAAGATGATGATCATTCTACAAACCCTCCACCGGTTTTCGTATTGGGAGCACGCCGCTGCATGCTTCTCAACTGCAGTTCCTTGCTGTGTTTGTTGGGGTGAAACCTGTCAGGCCACAGCTGAACTGTCGGACATGCCGCTGTTGTGAGGAGCGGTGCGTTCCAGGTTGGGTGAGTAGTGTTTGCTGGCGGGCTCCACTTGTCTGTTAGTGCTATGGGGGCTACTTGACAAAGTTTATGGAAACCGGCCCCAGGCTAGGGTCCTTTGTTTAGCCGTCTAGGCGACAGAAGGCCTTGGTCTGGCGACCATTATAGTTTTAACTAGTGGGCCGCGACCATTGACACTGGTGATCCCTGTGTGTTCTGGACGAGTGGATTCTCTCTGTCACCGTGTTAAGACCCCATCTTTCATATCCAAATGAGAGTATTCCTTCACGAGGGGATATGTGCATGTAATGTGCGATAGCGGCAGATTCATGTTCAAAGTCAGCTATACAGGCCAGTTGGTACTGTGCTGATTCCGCCGGACGTGTTAATGTCACCGTTGTGAAGCGGTGTTGACGTCTTGTTTTCTCTTTTCTCTTAAAAAGTGAGGAGGGTTCAGAACGGCGGCCTGTCTGGGTGAGTGTTATGTCATTGTTTACATGTTCATAGCTTACGGTTAGCCGGTCGGTGGCCTGGCGCGGGGTAGCTTGGCTTCTCGCGCGCCGCCGGGAGCTCGCTCCTGATCGCGTGCGTCGTAGATCGGCGTCTCGCGAGCGGAAGCAATAGCACCCGAACGGTTGGAGCAGCCGTTAGCTTGATGCTATTCTGTTGAACGTGCTTTGATTTTTAACATGTTTTACACTCTTGACCACGACGTCATCCTTGACAGGGGATGTTCGTCGACCCTGCCTGAGCCTAGACGGGGATTGCGTCAACAAAGAGGACTGTAGCGACTGGTGGAGCGGCGACGCTGCCCGGATCGAACAACACGGGACGGCTGTGTTCTACGGTGGCTTGTGACTGCACTTCGCTGATCTGCGTTCCGGGCAGGTACGGGGTTGGCCAGACCTCATAACACGTCTTCTGGTTTTACCTTGCTAAATGTATTGTGAATAACGGTGTTTTTTTTCCCAAAACGTGTGTTGTTGCAATGCATTTGAGATACGTTGCGGGTTGTGTGTGAGCTGTTTTTGTCACTGGCAGTTAGCTTCTCCGTGCAGGTCGTGATGTATTGATCTGGTTGTTGTGTGAGAAACATCATGGTGTTTATGTGTACCGTGTACTCACTACTAAGGCAACTAACCTATGAAGCTATGCTTGGTGACGAGTGAGTAAAAGAATGTTCTTTCTCAGACTGTAATGACAATGAACAGTGAGTTCACACATTAACAGGTTTTCCTGTTTTAACTGGCCGTATTGAGGGTAAAATAGGAGGATTGTGTTTCCCCCCCCGGTTCCCTGGGGACTTTATCACCTCCTATCAGACATGTTGTGCATTAATTGTGTCTTTTGTGTGGTAGGGATACGATGTAACTCTCAGCTTGATTGCTGAGGTTGTGCTAAATCTGCTGGAGAAACTTATTTCCTAAAGGGAAATTGGTTTGGTTGCTGTCATGTGTGCTTAGCAAGGCCTGTGGTCGATACTAATCAAGAATGATGTATTCTCTCATTGTGAAAAAAACGGCGTTCCTCTGTTGAGTGTTTTTGCCATTTTTTGTAGGTGATGATGGGTTGTGTGTGTCATGTGACCTACAACTGGGTTGTACTGGCCACAGAAGCACATGTGTATGTTGGACCGGGGTTCTTAGAGCCCTCTCTATTCTGTGTTTTTCTTAGTAAAAATCAGATAGCAGGTTAGCTCGTGCGCTGTGTGGAGCTGTGAAACGCTTCATAGAGCTGACTATGACTGTGTCATATTCTCTTTTTGTCGTTACGTCGTATCATGGGTGTGGGGTCGTAAAGGGGTGAACTGGTAACCTTTCCTCTCCCCATTGTTCTGTCGGTCAGGGGTACACCCCCTGTCCTTCAAGGTTCCCGTCACGTGGCGGTTCGGCACGTTACGGGGGGGGGGGGGGGGGGGGGGGGGGGGGAGTTCCTGGTCCCACGGCCTGGTATATTGGGCGTGTGCACCGCAGGAATTCCCCCGCCATAGAGTACGTCACCGTGCGCGTCTCTGTTGGTAGGACTTCCGTGTGCTGTTCAGGTCCATGTGATGGATCTGTTTTCAGGGGGGGTGGTCAGGGCTCCTCCTCACCAAGCGCCTACTCAGGCCTTCTGTGAGTTCGGACTCCTTCTTCCATGTGAGGAAGCCTCCATCAGAGTACAGAGCCTTCCTCCTCAGATTGTCAAAGTGAGTGGACCCTCTAGAAGGGTCCTTTTCTATTGTATGTATATTCGATTCAATTCGTTTATTGAGTGTGTATGGGTTCGGTGCCTCTTCCCCGGAGGCCCTAAAACCAGTTTTTTACATGGCTCAAGGTGCAATATATTCTTTTCAATCTGTACAGCTCGCGTGGGAAGTCTCTCTGGGGATCCCCGTCTCTTTCCTATGGGAGGGTGGTGGGATGTAAAAATGTGAACATTTTTTACCCCGGCTGTGTAGACTGGGATACATACTGTTGATGCTTCCTTCTTTCTATTCCAGAAGTGTTGGAGTTAGGGAGTGTCACACCCCTCTTGTCGTTCCCCTGGGCGCCTTGGGGATTCAATGACAGGTCTAAATAGCCTGTTCATTGATGGGGGTGTGTCCCGACGCACGTATAGTGCTAGCTCGCTGTAAACAGGCGATTGACTGGCACGCCTTAGTTGCTTGTGGTTGAAACAGCGTTTTTATAAAGCAACTGAGATGGGGGTTTTTCCTCTTCCGGCGACCACATCCCATGACCTGGGTGGGTTGTCGACGGATTCTCGTTCATGTCTGGGGGATGATGACGGGATGGATCTGAACATATGTAGTGGGGTCTCACGCCCTTGGGGTGGGCCACCAGGCGCGGTTCGTCCCGACGTCTGGGTGGCGCCTTCTTTTCATGTTAAGATCAACACGCATATCTGCCCTTCTCCTGGAGTAGGCATGTCGGCGTGGTTAGGGCACGGGACTGGTTCTGGTCACGCTGGTCCAGATCAGTTGAACCCGTTGTCCGCCGGGGATGCAGATCTGCTGTTCTGGTACCCTGAGGGACTTGGGCTTTTTTCAGGGGGAAAAATGCCAGGTCGGTCTGGGTGTCACAGGGTTAAGCGCTATGGAGACCCTGGTTGGGTATGTTTTTACTCAGCACTGTCGTCATGGCTTACAGCCATGCCATTCTGTACGCGCTCGATCTCGTCGGATCTCGGCCGCTACACAGGTTGGTCCTGGTTAGTACTTGGTTGGGAGACCGCCGGGGAATACCAGGTACGGTGTGCTTAGGGGCTGGTTCTCCATTATTTTTCGCTCCTCTCTCACGCATGGCGAAGAGGGGCCTGTGGGGGTGGTTTTTTGACCTCCTCTGGTGACCCTGTGCTTCCCGTACCGCCAGGCCCGGTCCGAAGTGATGTTTGCGACCCGTAGGCCTGGGTTAACCCTTTTTGGAAACTGAAACACTTGTACTGCGGTATAGCCGGTGTATACCCGCAGGTGTGTTTTGGAGTTTTTTCTTGAGGGGTTATAGGAACAACCACCGCATTGGGTAACACCGAGGTGGTTGATTCCTGGTGTGTTGGAGCAGTGTCAACTCCCGGGTTCACCGTTTGAGGGTGCCCCTGCACGTTCATGACGTCTGCCAATCGTGTCAGCCTTCTCTGCCTCGACCCCTCTGGGTGGGGGTTGTTAAATGGAGGCTTGGTCATGCAACACCGCCAGCTTACGCTCCTTCCGCCGGGGCGGCTGTGTTCAGCTGTCCCCTCTGGCGCCTGTCTCGTCCGCAGTCTCCAGGCTAGGGTTAACAGCCTGTTGCCTGGTTTTTCCCCGGTGCGCTGCCTGCTTCCGTTGGTTAACCTTTTTTGTGTGCTTACGGCCATGCTGACTGCCTATTCTGCAGGGTCAGTGTGCCAGGCGGTGTACTATTGGGGGACGGGGCCCGCTCGGCTTACGGCCATACCGACCTGAACACGCCCGGTCTCGTCCGATCTCGGAAGCTGGGCAGGTTCTGGCCTGGTTGGTTCCGCCTGGGAATACCAGGTGCAGTAACTGAGGGGCCTTTGTCCGAATACGCTGGCGATGTGGGGGGCGGGGCACTACGTGCCCACCTGGTGGGGTCTTGATGCTGGCATCATGGACTTCTCCGGGCCCCCATTCCAGGGAGTCCAGTCCTTTTGTGGGTCTGGGTCTTCCTTCGTGCTCCGCTGCTACGGCCTTGCCACGGGGTTGGGTTTGCCCTTGACCCCGTGATTCTGGGGGCAGTAACGAGGTTGTTCCTCCGTTCGTTCCCGGGTGGCATGCGGGTTGTGCGTGTGTGTAGTCGTGGGGTCAAGCCACGGTCTGCTCACCCTGTGCGTTGAGTTGCTTGAGTGCCTCTTCGCACGGTCGGGTCCGTCGCCCTCCCGTGACGTCCCTAATAGGGGGCTACCCTCCATTAGGGGGGTCGGGGGGGCTCGGCCCTCCCTTGTCTGTATGTGGGGGCTGGCGGGTGTATTTGTCAGCCAAGTGGCTCCGCTTGGCCTCCCTTGTGCAGTAGCGATGCCAAGCTAAGCCACTAACGATACAGAACGTTAGGTTATGACTATAACCAAGTTCTGTTAGTTAGGGGCGATGCTTGGCATCGGACGCCGCTGCAGCCCTTGTCCTCACCTTGTGGTGAAAGCTTGGGAAGGAGGAGAGCAGGTGACCACACACCTGCTTATGAAGGTAAGCTGATGAGGGGTGTGGTCAGACTAATACTGGTATTAGAGGTACATTTGTGGTTTATTCAGTACGCGTGCACGTACGCGAGATAGTGCAGTAGCGATGCCAAGCATCGCCCCTAACTAACAGAACTTGGTTATAGTCATAACCTAACGTTATAACCAGTGATGTACCTGAACGCGTTCAATGAACGATCGTTCATGAACGCGTTCGTATTTGGGCGAACTTGAACTGAACGTACTGTATATCCGCTAAATGAACGTAATTGAGAACGAGTTCATTCTCAGCCCTGTGTAACGGAGTTCAAAAGTGCGTTCATTCTCGGCACTCTGTTATTATAACGGCGTTCAAAGATGTGCCATATTTCATATGCATTTCAGCCGAAAACTCAGTTAAAACACACTGTAAACTGGACAAAAATGATGCGTAAAAACCACCCGATCTGGCAACGTGCCTGTCACCCCCTGCTATTGGCTACGTGATCAGACTCCTCCTCACAACAAGCAGTGGAACAGTGCTTACAGCAGAATCTGCGCGCAGAAGCCGAGAGGCGCTGCAGCAGCACTCGCTCAGTCAGAGTCAGACTCTAGACGTCGTCGTATGCATTTAAAAGAGTTTACAATTCAAACTATTTGATAAACTTCTACTTTCAGCCCGGAAAATGCATTCTGATAAACTGGATTAAGGATAAGCCACAATTTTTACAAATGTGGTATAGAGAGATCTTCGGTATGCTGCTACCCCATGAAAGACACTGTGCATAGAGGCAACAACGCTTCCTTTCAGGAGGTGTGTGGGCCCCACTATTAGACTATTTTCCTGCTGAAATGTATCGGATCCTTCTAAAGGCCCAATGCCCCATTGTATGGACAGACCTAGGATAGAAAAAATAAATATATGTATGTTTACATGTGAATGGGCTCGAGGCAAGTGCAATAATGTACAGTGCCTGTCTTGGTCTGCTTTCCTTTTGCTTGTTTTTCTTTTTTTGTTTTTGCTTGCTTATGGTGTGGATGATGGCATATAGATGAACTGGAGGACCCCCCCCCCCCCTTGTCCCAATGTGTGTTTTTGTAATGTAAGTAACTGTACGTGAAACATCTATAATAAAAAAAAATATTCAAAAAAGAACTAAAAAGAACTAAATTAGTTCATTTTTGAAACCATGAACTTTAGTTCAACATTTTGAATTATGAACTATGAACTGAACTAGTTCATTTAAAAAATTTGAACTGTGAACTGAACTAGTTCATGTAGAAAGTGAACTTTCCCAACACTGGTTATAACTTACTTGTTCGTAAGCGCAGGCCATGGTG